>NC_092767.1:80021126-80321126 GCF_047496795.1 Chiloscyllium punctatum | reverse complement strand
AAAAGATTCCTGCTCGAACAGAAAACAGCATCTTTAGTAGTTGCACTGCATGGTGTGCAGAAATGTGTGAAGCCCATAATCTGTGTCTTCCATTTGGATCACTGGGTTTGATGAATTATTCCTGATATAAGGCCCTTCACACTCGAGAATTAAATGTTGGCTTCACAGTTACACATTTCATATCATATGATTTTAATGGGTATAGATGTAAGGTCTGTAACAGGCCTGTCAAAGCTCACTGGATGATATTCTCCTTTCTCTTTACTGGACTACAGTCAGTTCCAATGTTACTAATGTCTGAAACTTTACTGTTTCTGTACATTGCAGATATTGACAAATGTGAAATCCATTCTCTCCTCCCACCCATCACGTTGCACATGCAAAGAAATATTTTGCACTTGTCAGATAGCGATTGAATAAATATCTGTGTGGATTCTTCCTCATGCTCCTCGATAGCTTATATTTGACATTCACAACAAGCAAGAAATTCCAGACTGAATTATGTCTGTAATATTCAGTGCTCGCAGAAACAGATCTTTAATAAATCTAGCATATTAGTGTGATGTGCTGAGGTGATCTAACACCAGAAGATCACAGAGCAAGATTGATAGTACATTCTATACCAATTGATCTTCTGAATAATACGACAACACTGAGATTTCATGGGTAATAGTTAATGTTTTATAGCAGAAACATGGAGAACTTCTTAAAATTTTAATAGCCCAGTTAGTAGCAATTCTGAAAAGCTCCATATTAACTGTTATAACGTCAATTAGAGCACTCATTGCTAAATTGTAAATGAATTTCAAATAATTAAAATCACACTAAAGTACCATTCACTCTCAAGCTCTGTTACAAAAGCTAAATTTAATTTATTCTGCGTTGCTAAAAATAGTTAATTCTAACTCAGTGACAACTCAAGTGGAAATTAGAATTTGGGATGACACTTAACCAAAAATCAGCTCAGTATTTATTTTAGGGAGTTTCACAGGCAGTTTCTCTCTGTCCTTTTCTCCACATCTCCCCTCATTGTATGTGCATCACACCTCTAAGATATCCCACTCACGCTATTGGGCACTTACCAACATTGGACATGCTTGATGTCACTGGGATTTCTCATATTTCCGGGGCCAGTGCTCGTTGTGTGCCAGGTCAGATGCTGCAAACTAGGAACTGCCTTTCATTGTGCTCATAATGGGAGAGAAACGAGGATGAAAAGTTTTGAGGGCACAAAGGGGTATGGGTGTAAACTCACAATCATAAATGTTTTATTATGGCCTCCTCGCGTGCCTGGATGGAGGCAGCTCCAACAACACTCGAGAAGCTTGAAATCATTCAGGAGAAAGTAGCCCCCACTTGATTGGCACACCTCCACAGGCATCAATTCCCTCCACCTCTGATGTTCAGTAGCAGCGTGCATACTGTTTACAAGATACACTGCAGAAATTCATCAAAAATCCTTTGACAGCATCTTCTAAATCTCTGACTACTTCCATCTAGAAGGACAAGGGCAGCAGATACATGGGAACACCACCACCTGCAAGTTTCCCTCCAAGTCACTTGCCAACCTAACTTGGAAATATATCACCATTCCTTCAGTATTGCTGAGTCAGAATCCTGGAATTCCCTCCCTAAGGGGATTGTGGGTCTACCTACAGCAGGTGGACTGCAGCGGTTCAAGAAGGCAGCTCACTACCACCTTCACAAGGGCAACTAGGGACGGGCAATAAATCCTGACTAACTGACTGCTATAGTAACTGCAGCTACAAAAAACAGACAATAGAAACTACCTGCCCATAGCAGTTGTTGCAATACAATCTGCTCTTTCCCTTATGCTCAATATAGCATCACATCTTAACATTGTTCAGTGTAGGAACTTCACATGTTGGAAAGCTTTCAAATGGTTGAAAACATTTAATTTTATGAAACAACAACAAAAGTGAAAAACATTTTTCCTAAAAACAAGCTGCACTTACTTCTGGGAATAAACTTGATTTTTGAATAATAGCAAACCTACAGACAATGAACAATTACTGCACCCAGCTCACATCCAGTAGAATCAACTGTTCCAGCATTCCCGTTCTCATCTTTATCCTGGGAAGACTCCTTCCCCCCTTTCCCTACTCTTCAGTCTTCATCACATCCCATTGATTCCCTTTTCCAGTTCTGCAGGGCATAGGATGCTAGGATTAGGTAGCACACTGTCTGCACTGTACAGCAAGACCCTTGACCCCTCCCCAGGCTGATCCAGACATCGCCACCTCATCATCACAAGGATTATTATCCGGTTTCCACCCCCCCCCCACCCCCCCCCCCCCCACCCCCCCACCCCCCCACCCCCGCCCGGCCATGGGGGAGGAATGAGCTGCTGTGTAACTGGCCTTAGCCTTTGTCGGCAGTGAGGGTCTGTGTTTAAGTGTCTGGACCAGATTCTTGCTGGCCACTGATGAGATACCTGTTAAAGGAGATCCATTGCATGTTGTCAGTCTTACGAACTGCAGCTTCCAGGGCTGCAACCTTCCCAAGGAGACCAGGTGCTGAGAATTTTCAGGTGGGCATGGTGGCTCAGTGGCTAGCACTGCTGCCTCCCAGCATCATGTAGCCAGGTTCCGTTTCACCCCTGGGATACTGACTGTGTGGAGTTTGCACATTCTCCCCATGTCTGCATGGGTTTCCTCCCACAGCCCAGAGATGTGCAGGTTAGGGTGGATTGGCCATGCTAAACTGTCTATGGTGATGTGTTAGGCTTTGTGGATTATCCATGGGAAATGTGAGGTATGGGATGTGGTGGGGGATTGAGTCTGGATGGGATACTCTTCAGAGGGTCAGTGTCGACTGAATGGGCCGATTGGCTTTGTTCTGCATTGTTGGGGCTCTATGATTCTACAAGTAGGTTACTGGATACTCCAGCTCACTCCTTCAATCTTCTTGGAAACCAGAACAGCATCCATGAGCATTGACTATACTCAGCCCTTTCCCCTTGGCATCTGACATGCGAGCCTCTCTGCATCATCATAGCACACCTTCTACTCACTTACAGGATAGAGCACATTGACAGCTATCGTCACAATACTGTTGCAAGGACACTCTGCACACAGGCATGGGGCATCAGCTCACAAGTCGTGCTGGGCTATGAGCCCCCTCCCTTGGCACTCATTCATTGAGCCAACCCCAGATGCTGACAGTGCGCTCTGCCTTGTCTTTTTGTGCTCTGCCCCCTCAGTCACAGATACTGGGCTCACAGTCCCCCTGTCTCACTGTGCCATTCTGTGTAGTCTGAAAGCTGCCAAGCATGTCCTGAAGTCACTAGTTCTCAGTCTAGGGAGGTGTTCCCTGCAGAAGGTCGAGGGCAGCCTTTGATACCAGCCCAGGGCTTGGACATGGTCAGTAAGACCACTTGGGGTGCTCAGAGTCAGGATCCTCTCTCGCTAAGGGGTGAGTATTACACCATCCTGTCCTGATTCTTTCCAGTTTAGTGTTGACTATTTCCTCCTGGCAGGAGAGAAAGGGGAGGTGGGAGTGGCTGAAACAGATGTTAGTGCTGGCAAAGTTGGTGAGTGAGTGAGCAGCACAGAGGGCATTCAGAGTCTGTGGTGAGTGAGGGAGGATGTTGCAGGAAGTAGTGAGAGTGACAGAGTATGAGACTTGATGGGAACTGGGTGTGTAGTGATTGTAATGAGATAAGTCAGCTGGACCTTATACAATATGAATTTCCTGATTGGGGCTGTTAATCTGGTCTGATCAGGGAACCTGGCTTACACAAAAACAGATGCTGATACTGTGATACCTGAATGAGGTAGTACTACAGCTAAGGATTGTTCATGTGTAAATAAAGGGTAACTTGTCCTCTGTGGAGTTACTTCAAGATGCAGTAGTAGAGATAGAGTGAGGCTGAGGTAGTAATCGTGGTGATACTTACACTGGCAAAGTGGAGAAGGGTATTGACTTTCCTCCCTACAGTGCTGGCATCACTGCAGATGGCTAAGAATGCACTGACCCAGGCTGGCACAGTCTAGTCTCATACTGACCTCTACTGGTCCTAAGGTAAGAAGTTGTGGAGGAACCTTAAAGTTGGCTTCCTCTCATGTTTCTCTTCAAAACCCACCTTGACCTGTTATAGCATGGGAACTCTCACCTGGGGGCTGGTGAAATGTGGTCTTGACCCTCACATGGAATTCTGAAACAAAAGGTGGTTACAAACAGGCCATTGAGCTCAATGATTACTGCCTCACCTCTGGCCTCTTAACCTAATACAGCATGATCCTGCCCATTGGATGCTCTTTGTGTAACTAAGCAACACAAAAAGGAATGGGTCATGTTGCCCAAAGTGGTGGCAAACCTAGTTTTTAAAAAGTTATCATTCCAACACATCAAGAATTAAGGTCATAGAGGGAATGGTTAAAACAATGGGCTGGAGTTGAGAAGAACAAGGGGGGATCTGATAGAAGGATATAAAATGCTAAAGGAGGTTGTAAGGAGGACATTGAGCAGATGGTTCCCCCTTACGGGACAGTCTCAAACAAAAGGTCATAGAGGAAGACAAAGTAGATTCAAAACGGAGATGAGGAGAAACTACTTCTCCCAGAGGGATGTGAATCTGTGAAAGTCACTGTCCCAGAATGCAGTGGAGGCAGAATCGATCAATAGATTCAAGAAAGAAATTGATATATTTCTGATGAAAAAGGGCTGTGGGGAGCAGGCAGGAAAGTGGAGTTGAGACCAGGATAAGATCAACCATGATCATGTTAAATGGTGGGGTGAACATGAAGGGTTGAATTGCCGACTCCTGCGCCTAATTCCTATGTTCCTAAGAAACTTGATCAAGTTTTTTGTTGAAGAAATGATGGGTGAAGCCAACCAATCAGCCTCTCTAATCCTGTTGGGTAGGTGTTTGGGAAGGAATAGATCCATTAGGGCAAAGGTGATATTTCATCAGAACCTTACTTGTAGTTTTGTTCTTTGTCTTCTCCTAATTAAAATGACAAAACCTCCTAAAAACAGTCATGATTTGGAGACGCTGGTGTTGGATTGGGGTATACAAAGTTAAAAATCACACAACACCAGGTTATAGTCCAACAGGTTTAATTGGAAGCACTAGCTTTCGGAGCACTGCTCCTTCATCAGGTGGTAGTGGAGGGCTCAATCTTAACACACAGAATTTATAGCAAAAGTTTGCAGTGTGATGTAACTGAAATGATACATTGAAAAATACCATGATTGTCTGTTGAGTCTCTCATCTGTTCGAATACCGTGATAGTTTCACTTCTTTCATGTGTAAATCACAAAACATTTTTTTAAGAGTTGCATTCTCAGGTTAACTGTAACGAGCTAACACCCATTGTTACAGTTAACCTAAGAATGCAACTTTTAAAAAAAAGGTTTTGTGATTTACACATGAAAGAAGTGAAACTATCATAGTATTCAAACAGATGAGAGACTCAACAAACAATCGAGGTATTTTCAATGTATAATTTCAGTTACATCACACTGTAAACTTTTGCTATAAATTCTGTGTGTTAGGATTGAGCCCTCCACTACCACCTGATGAAGGAGCGGTGCTCTGAAAGCTAGTGCTTCCAATTAAACCTGTTGGACTATAACCTGGTGTTGTGTGATTTTTAACTCCTAAATACAGTCACTAGTAAGTTCTAAAATGGAATCATGAGGCTTTTTCATAGGTATCTGTTATTAATTTATAATGATCAGTATTTAATATGAGCTTAGTACATCCTTACTGAGTGAAAATTACTTTCAAATTATTAGACATTGAATTTAAATAGATAATTCAAAATCTGTCACCAGGGGCAGTGTAGCATCTGATGGAGCTCCTACAGTAATTGTTACCAGATGAAAATAGGTGAATCTAAGTCAGAGCTGTTTGTTAATCTTCTGTAGGAATTACCTACAGGACACCAGCCATTTCACAATTAAATTAAATTTGGGAATTGAAATTGAAGTAAGGAACCCTTAAAACAGGTTGTTATCTTTCAATGGTTTAAAGTGGAGACCTGGACCAGTTTCAATAGCAAACCCTAGGATATAAACTCCTTGGTGGAGCTGCCAATACGAATGCCTTAACCTTGATTTCCTTTTCCTACATTTCATTATTGGTATCTACCAGAAGTCAGCAGTTTAACCCAATCCTATTATCAGCGTTAAGTTTGTGGGGCTTTGCTCATTGGATGTTGGTATTTAAAGACTGCCTTGTTTCCCTGTGTGGTGTTGGTCTTTGGACAGGGAGACGTGGAAACTGATGGCAGCACTGTGGTGTAAATAGATTTACAATAATATCTTTGTAAATCTCTGAATGCCTTTGCTGTCTCAGTCAAAGACAGATATTGGTGTATGAAACCCCCACAACCCTTTCTAAATGATGCAGAAAGCTATGCTTCCATATCCTGATCTATCTCAAACTCAGCTTCAATTGCACATTGTTGTGAGCTTGAGTCTTAACTTTTCCAACTGCCTCCTAAATGATCAACCCAAGTCCGTCCTCTCAAAACAGACTCGTGCTGATATTCCAACTCTAAACACTCAACAATTAATCTGTTCCTGCGATTGGATAACCAGCAGGTTGTCTTAACCAGCAATGGATAACCAGCAGGTTATCAATATCCCAACAATCCTCACCCCACCACCCCCCACCTCCCCCAAACACTTTGTGCCAACACTCAAACCCAGTTACTCACTTGGCAGATCAATTGGCTGGCAATGTTGTCCCCATCTCCTGCCTACCCTCTTTAGAGTCGAGGTGGGATAGACACATTTGCTGCTTTACTGTAGATCACAGGAGAAGGAGAATAAGTCTCCAGAGGTCCCCATACAAAAGACTCAACAACTACTGCATAAACCTCATGTTTACCCTCCCTTCCCCATTCAGCTGAACATCATCAAACACGGACTGAAAACACTTTGATGCAACTCTGAAACCTAGACTGTTCCCAGAGCAAGCAAAGCCAGGTCCACAAAAGAAATGTTTCAGTGTTATCTCTGTGCAATCAAAATGTGTAATAACTTGACAGGAAATCTATCAGAACAGAATCTAGTGAAAATACATTCAGGATAAAAAAACAGCAAGCAGTGAACCAATTACTCCAGTATCTCATTGACAAATAAGGAATTCCAACCACTGTGGAGATAATGCTTGTTTTTTTCTTGCCTTCACACACTGGTCTTCAGTGCCAAGCCCACGTGTAAATCCTCAGTTTAAATCATTGCAGTTTATTGATAGGATTCTAATGACTAATCAGAGTATGCATTGTTCGTGTCTGCATTCCGTGGCCCCTGTCTTTACTGTAAATTACACTGAAAACAGACCAAAGATAAATATATTTGCTTTTCGAAGGTAATGGGAAAATTCAGTTATGAATATTTAATACTCAGTTTGCAATGATAGCCAGGCATGAACTGAGAGTTTGCATTGCCTACAAGAAGTGCAAAAATGGATGTCTTTTTTCCACACAATGAGTACAGCCTTTTGGCTCTAAGCTACTCATTCATGTCAGATATTACACAAAACTGAGCTGTTCTCCAGAATTCAGCTTAATTCTTTCTTTTTGTTATCACCATGAAGACTTCATTCATGATTAACTGTTTAAGAAAATGTACTTTTCAGGAATCATTATCTAATTTATCTTCATACAACAGTAATTATTTCATGTAGAAAGAGTTCTCTAATGATATTTAGTACCATGTCATATTGTAAGGTTAGAATTAGCTCTGCTGCATTGATGATCAGTGACTTCTACTCTGTAATGACAGTAATAAGATGAATGACATGTTCAAATGATACTTTGTGGCATTGAGTGAGGGATGGAAATTCTGAAAATGATGCTGGCAGAAACTCTGGGTTCTTTGCCAATTATGCCATGGGTTCACCCACTCTAAGCACCAGATCCCCACATTCTCTGTCTGAAGTTCCCTCCAGCAACAACCTATGGTATTATCACTGGATTGTTAATCCAGAGACCCAGGTAATGTTCCAGGGACCTGGGGTCGAATCTTGCCATGTCAGAATTTGAGTTCAATAAAAATCTGGAATTAGGAGTCTAATGATGACAATGAAGAGATTGCTGATTGTCAGAAAAACCAATCTGGGTCACTAATGCCCCTTTAGGGAAGGAAACTGCCATCCTTACCTGGTGTGACCTACATGTATAGGCCTCCAGACCCACAGCAATGTGGTTGACTCTAAACTGGCAATAACTTGTGGTCTAGCCCTCATCCCATAAATGAGAAAAGAAAAGTGCTACACTCTCACAGTAATGGTATGATCAAGAACATGCTCAATTCCCCCTGGATTAGGAAGAAGGATGTTGCTAATCAAACTCTCCCAAGACATCATAGCTTGGGAGAGGATCTTGATCATGTGTGCTTTATATGGTTTCTAATCCTTGATCTCTTTGAGAACCAGAAATCCATCAATCTCTGTCATGAATATACTTAATGACTGAGTGTCCACAGTCCTCTCAGTTAGACAAATTAGGTGCTTCTCTGTCACCGTGACCTCCTGTCTCCCATTCTTTTCCAGACACAACAAAACGCAATGATTTTGCTGGATTGAAGAATCAGTCTTTTTCCCTCTTGTCTTCTACTGAGGAAATATTTGGAGGCAGAAGCAATAGCATGGATGGTGGCTCAGTGGTTAGCACTGCTGCCTCACAGCACCAGGGACCCGGGTTTAATTCCACCCTCAGGTGACTGTCTGTGTGGAGTTTGCACATTCTCCCCATGTCTGTGTGGGTTTCCTCCCACAGTCTAAAGATGTGCGGATTAGGTGGATTGACATGTTAAATTTCCTGTATTTACCCAGGGGGGTGGATGAGCCATCGTAATATGTGGGGTTATGGGGATAGGGTGTGGAGCTGCATGGGATGCTCTTCAGAGGGTTGGCGTGGACTCAATAGGCAGAATGGTCTCTTTTTGCACTGTTGGGTAGTCAGTGGAGGATAGCAGTAGAACTAACTGCTTGTAGTTTGGAGATGTTTGATAGATTGTTGTCACCAATGATACTTTGGAATATTTTTCACCTAAACCTTATGTTCATCAGAAATAGAACTAATGACAGACAGGTGCTGCATTGATCATCACATTTTGTTTTGGATACCACAATATTATCAATGTTTCAAGGGTTACAGTATGAGGTCAATCTCATAGACTTGGATAATACAATATGGACATTTTCCTAACCAGCAGTGGTCAAACCTGTTAGGGCACAGCTCTGGAGTAGATGAGACTTAAACCTGGGTCTCCTGGCTCAGAGGTAGAGACATTACCACTGCAGCACAAGAGCTTCTCAGGATTGCCTGCACTTGAGTAATCAAAGGAATTGTTTGAATAAATGAGGGAAAGCGATGTCTTCTCTTTGATTCCAGGATTGTGATCCTAACATTCAGAGCTAGACCAGTTAGCTGGAAAAGGGAAACACTTATAAAGTTATATAGAACATAACAGCTCTCTGGAATTCTCAATTGGGAAATTGCATTAGATATTGGGGATCAATTAATTTTCTGTGATTGAGATCTTTGGAGTTTTGTTAGGTTAACAATATCGAGCATCATGGAAGTAAGATGGGAAAATGAAGTTCAGATTATAGGTTTATTAAAATCTAATTGAATAATAGAACCAGCTAAAGGGGTAGAATAACAGTTCCATTTTCCATTTGTTCAAGGGATGTAGGCATCTCTGGGTGGGGCAGTATTTGTTGTCCATCGCTGATCGCATTAAACTGTGGACTCTATTTAGGTCATTTCAGAGGGCAGTTATGAGTCAAGTGCATCACTGTGGATCTGGAGTCCCATGTAGGTCAGACTAGGTAAGGACAGATGATTTCCCTCCCTATGGGACATTAGTGACCCTGATGGGTTTTTATGACAATGATTACATGGTCATTAAACTGGCTTTTAATTCCTGACTTTTATGAAATTCGAATTTCACCATTTGGAGTTGTAATCTGGTGATATTATCCAGAGGCTATCATCCCCTACTGTGGCTCCAATCCTTCTGACTCCTAAATGAGGCAGATTATGAATGAGCTTGAGAGGGGCAGCCAGAAAGATACACAGTCCCTTTACTAAAATCACGATAACCATAAAATGTTGGTGGCTTACAAATCAATTACTGCATAGGCAACCTCCAACATGCTGATAACGATCGCTTGAAACTTCATTTTAAATAGTTCTTCCTGGTTGCTTCATTAGATGAGCCCTTTATGTCAGGAACCAGCAGGAAATGACATAGTCTGGAGGCCTTCACTAGCAATCCAATCAACAGTCCTCAATGTAATTTAGGAGGTTTTAGAGGTTCAGGAGAGAATCGAAGTCAGCAGAATTTGAGAGGATAGGTACTCTGGCCCCGGAGAGTGCTGCTGTCTTTCCTGACCCATTAGTAAATAAAAAGTGATTTAAATAGTTTTGTTTCTCCGACTGCCAGATTCCCCTGTCAGCAGCTTTGATTGACAGTTCAGTCATGGGTGAGAATGCAGTGTACTCATTAATATAGAATTACAAAGTAAGATTCCAACTTTACATTATTCACTAAGCCCCTTGAGTCATTTCCATCATTGTTGGAAAAGCCACCTGATTCATTAATGCCCTTTAGGGAAGGAAATCTGCCAACGTTACCGGGTCTAGCCTACGTATGACTCAAATTGGAGCAGGAATAGGCCATTCAGCCTCTGCTGCCATCCTATACCATAGATGGTCACTGGTTGTACAAACCCTCTGAAAGACACAGAATGGTTATCAGGGATGAAGCAATGGAAAATACCATGTGTTTTTAAAGATGGAATAGAATGACAATTGATATAAACTTTGATGTAATGGGTTATGTCAAGGTGAGTTGTACTCTAAAGATTAATAGTCACCTGAAACAAGGTTCTTTTTCCATCTTTCAATGTTATGGTTGATTTAACATCGAGTTCAATAGAAATACAGTTTACCTCAATTTCTTGATCAATTAACATCCATATTTCCAGAGAGGTAAAATGATTAAAAGAACATTGGTGAAGGACTGTCTGAAATTTAAAACACAAAGAAGCTTAGAACTTGAACAAATGCTGGGTTTCTGACAAACAAAGAACCTTCTGAAACGATTTTATTTGTTAAGACAAATTAGTACACCATCTGTCTGTCTGATGAGGTGTTTTTATTCACCGCCACCATAAATTTTAGCTACAGTGACTCCTAATTCCCCCAACTGATGAAGCCAGATAAAACAGCACTGGAGAATTTCAACCCTTCCCTGCCCCCTGCCATTTATATCTTTCATATGGGGACAAGCAAATAAGAACTCAGCAACAGGCTCTTTGGCCCATCAAGCCTGTATTGTTACATGACACCATTCTAAACTAAAACCCCGTTGCCTTTATGCTATCCATATTCCTCTATTCGCTGTCTGTTCATGTATATCTGAAGATGGATCTTTACTGTTGCTAATGTAACTGCTTCCACTACCTCCTCTGGCAGCACATTATAAGGACTCCTCTGCAAGGACTTACCACCTTCTGTGCAAAAATATTTGTCTCTCACATCTCCTTTAATCTTTCCTCCTTTTACATTAAACCTATGTCCCCTAGTGACCGATATTTCTACCCTGGAAAAAAGACTCTGACTATCCATTCTATCCATACCTCTCATAATTTTGTTGACCATATCAGGTCGCCCCTCAGCCTCTCACATTCAAATGAAAACAAACTGAGTTTGCCCAATCTCTCTTCATAACCAATACCCTCCAAACAAGGAAATGTCCTCGCTAATGTTTCTGTACCTTCTCTAAAGCCTCCATAACCTGCTGTGTAGTGTTGTGACCAGACATGTGCAAAATGTGAAATGAATCAAAGGTTTTGTTGGTAGATTCTCAGAATCACAGAATTGTTACAGCACAGAGGTGGTTGTTTGGCCCATCATGCCTGCACCAACTCCAAGTGCCAATCTCATTCCTTTCCCCATATCCCTGAGCATCATTTCTATCCAAATAATCATCCAAAGTCTCATTTGAACTTGCCTCCACCACATTTCCAGGCAAGGCAATCGAGATCCTAACCACTTACTGGGTGAAAGGGAAGAGAGTTTTAGGGAGTAAGATGGAGACGTGAGGAAATTTAGGGATTCCATCTTTGTTTTACTGTCTGTGAGGAGTTTGCACACTCTCCTTGTGTCTGCATTGGTTTCCTCTGGGTGCTCCAGTTTCCTCCTACAGTCCAAAATGTGCAGGTTAGGTGGATTGGCCATGCTAAATTGCCTATAGCATGCAGGCTAGGTGGATTAATCATTAGAAATGCAGGGTTACAAAGATAGGTCTGGATGGGATGCTGTTCAGAGGGTCAATATGGATGCGATGGGCTGAATGGCCTGCTTCCACAATGCAGGGATTCTATGACTACAAAAACAGAGTCGAGGCCCACCTGCTTCTTCGGCATTGCTGAGAAGAACAACAGGATTAAAAGATGGATTGTATAATTTAAAGATTGCAGATTGGAAGTTGACACAGCAAATATTAAAAGGGTTTGCTCACAGTCAGTATTGCCTGATCTTCAGGCCTGATTTTCAAAATCAGTTATTTACAGACAGATGCAGAAGATAAAAACAATGTTATTCCATAATATTTCTGTATTTACATCAAATTCTTCTTTCCTCCTTTTTAACAGGTTTTACCCATTTTAAGTAAATTACATTCTGTTAGCATCAATAAGAATGAAACTTGAAATAGGCACTGGTGATGTCCCATCTAGATGGGGTTACATGCCGAGTTCGAAATGAAAAAGTGCTCTAACAGTCAGAAGCGTTAAATCCTGAAACCTTGGTAAACAGGATCAACAAAGCAGAGAATTACTATTTCCCACAGCCAACACTTCCCCAAATTCGTTGTAGTGAAATGCGTTGTCTTACAGTTGAAACTGATGTAACGATCAATTAACTGAATCAATAGTTTGCTAGGATTTCAGCAAGTGCAGGATTAACCCATACTCACTCAAATAAATGTCCCATCAGCTTGTTAAAGGAGACAAATAACCACAGCCATTGCTCTGAGAAACACAGACCAGGTATGAGTTATGAGCTAATAACTTTCTACTTGAGAAAGGATGTACGAGCACTGGGGGGAGTCGGTGGGGGTGGGGGGGGAAGCAGAGGAGGTTCACTGAGTTGATTCTGGAGTTGAGAGGGTTGGTTTATGAGGAGAAATTGAGCAGACTGCTTCTATGCTCACTGGAATTTAGAAGAATAAGGTGGGTGAGGATCTTATCAAAACAGATAAAATTATGAAGGGAATAGACAAGATAGGAATGGAGATGTTGTTTCCACTGGCAGTTGAAACTATAACTAGGGGGTGATAGCCTCAAAATAAGAGGGGAGCAGATTTCGGACTGAGTTGAGGAGGAACTTCTTCACCCAAAGGGTTGTGAATCTGGAACTCCCCACCCAGTGAAACAGTTGAGGTTTTCTGATTGAATGTTTTTGAACAGTAAAGGAATTAAGGGTTATGGTGAGCGGGTGGGTAATGGAACTGAGTCCATGAAAAGATCAGCCATGATCCTATTGAATGGTGGAGCAGGTTCAATGGGCCAGACTGCCTACTCCTGCTCCTATGTTCTCATGTACCTTGATGATCTTGTAATTTCTCAATTTTTCTGGTTTGTACTCATTTCCAAATACTTTCTTCCTCACACCTGAATTCTCACAATGTTCAAATCATGATTTATCACAACATTTCTCAACCCAATTTAATCACCAATAATTGTGGAATTCCTTGTAAGATTAGCTGTGAAGGTTGAATGATGGAGTCGGTTTGAAGGATCAATGGGACTGAACTTACTCTTTTGATTTATCCTTATCCTATCACGAAACCCTCCCTTCTACAGCATTTAAAAAAAATTCATGGGATGTGAGTGTCACTGGCTAATGTTTATCTCCCAGAGACCAGGTAAGAATCATTGTGGGTCTGGAGTCACTTGTAGACCAGACTGGGAAAGGACAGCAGATTTCCTTCCCTAAAGGATATTAGTGACTCACTTCATGACAGTGGTTACATAGAACATAGAACAGTACAGGCCCTTTGCCACTTCTCAGCCCAGCTCTGCATCCCGTCAATGTCCCACTGCAACCTACAACAGCCCTCCACACTATCCACAATCCACCAACCTTTGTGTCATCAGCAAACTTATTAACCCACCCTTCCACTTCCTCATCCAAATTATTTATAAAAATCACAAAGTGCAGAGGTCCCAGACCACATCCCTGCCAAGCACCATTGGTCACCGAGGTCCAGGCTGAATACTTTCCATCTACCACCATCTTCTGTCTTCTATGGGCCAGACAATTCTGTATCCAGACAGACAGGTTTCTCTGTATCCCATGCCTCCTTACATTCTGAATGGACATACCATGGGGAATCTTATCAAATGCCCTGCTAAAATCCATGTACACCACATCCACTGCTCTACCTCATCAATGTGTTTTGCCACATCCTCAAAGAATTCAATAAGGTTTGTGAGGCATGACCTGCCACTCACAAAGCTATGCTGACTATCTCTAATCAAACTATGGTTTTCCAAGTAATCATAAATCCTGTCTCTCAGAATCCTCTCCAATACTTTACCCAGCACAGACATGAGATTAACTGGTATGTAATTCCTGGGATTCTCCCTATTCCCTTTCTTGAACAAGGGAATAATATTTGACACCCTCCAAACATCTGGCACTGCTCTAGTGAAGTTGCAAAGTCATTGCCAAAGGCACAGCAATCTCTTCCCTCACTTTCTGTAGGAACCTAGGGTAAATCCCATTTAGCCCAGGGGATTTATCTATCCTTATGATTTTCAAAATTTGCGGCACATCCTCCTTCCTCACATCAACTTGTTCTAGCATATCAGTCTGTTTCATGCTGTCCTCAGAAATATCAAGGTCCCTGTTAGTAGTGAATACTGAAGCAAAGTATTCATTAAGGATCTCCTCTGACTCCAGGTGCAAGTTCCTTCCACTATCCTTGATGGCCCAAACCTCACTCTGGCCATCCTCTTGTTCCTCACATGTGTGTAGAATGCCTTAAGGTTTTCCTTAATCCTACCTGCTAAAGCTTTTTCATGCCCCTTCTAGCTCTCCTAAGTCCATTCTTGAGTTCTTTCCTGGTGACTTTGTAACCTTCCAGAGCCCTGTCCGATCCTTGCCTCCTCAACCTTAAGCTTCCTTCTTCCTCTTGACTAGATGTTCCACATCCCTGTCACCCAAGCTTCTTTTAACCTACCATCCCTTCCTTGTCTCAGCGAAGCAAACCAGTCCAGGACTATCAGCAAGTGTTTTCTAAACAACCCCCAGTTTTCTGTTGTGCATTTTCCTGAGAACATCAGTTCTCAATTCAGGTGCCCCGTTTCCTTCCTAACAGCATTGTAATCCCCACTCCTACAATTAAATACTTTCCTACCTTGTCTGCTCCTATCCCTTGCCATGAGTGTAGTAAAGGTCAGGGAGCTGTGATCACTATCACTGAAATGCTCTCCCACTGAGAGATCTGACACCTGGCATGGTTCCTTGCCAAGCATTAAATCCAACATGGCTTCCCCTTTACTCATCCTATCTACATATTGCATCAGGAACCATTCCTGGATAAACAATACATAAACTATTCCATCCAAACTATTTGAACTATGCAGGTTCCAATCAATACTAGAGAAGTTAAAGTCGCCCATGACAATCACCCTGTTACTTCTGCACCTTTCCAAAATCTGCCTACATGAAAACAAGTAGGTTAGCTTTTATAGGAGAAAGTGAGGACTGCAGATGCTTGAGATAATGCGTGAAAATGTGTTGCTGGAAAAGCGTATCAGGTCAGACAGCATCCAAGGAGCAGGAGAATAGACGTTTCGGGCATGAGCCCTTCTTCAGGAATGAGGAAAGTGTGTCCAGCAGGCTAAGATAAAAGGTAGGGAGGAGGGACTTGGGGGAGGGGTGTTGGAAATGCGATAGGTGGAAGGAGGTTAAGGTGAGGGTGATAGGCCAGAGTGGGGGTGGGGGCAGAGAGGTCAGGAAGAAGATTTTATGTCTGAATTTCTTTATTTAAAAAATCATTCAAATGACGCTATGTCATAGACATGTCAGTTACAGTGGGATTGAATCTACTGTACATTAACCAGAAATACTTAATTAGCAGCCCAATGATATTACTCCTACACCAGAAGTAAATGGCATCATGTAGTTGCTACTCAAATGCAGGGAAATCTATGCTGCTTAACTGATAATTCATGAGACTGATTTATATGGTTTACAATCTTTAGTTGATTCATAAAAAAAACGAAACTCTTTAAGGCAGGTCTATAAACAATAAAGACAGATTTGTGTAGAATGAATCTGCACATGAGGATTATTACATGACAAATTTGGTTTACTTTCCATGCACAGCTTGTATAAACTAATTTCACTTCAAACCCTTAATAATCATTAGCAAGAGGAATTTCCATATCATCAGTCTGGGCGACACTCAAAACACGGTCCCAGAGGCAAAACAAAACAAACTTCTAATGTATTGTTCTTGTGTTACACCACTATTAATGCTCAAAACAATGAAGTCTCCAGTGATTAAGGTAAACTAAGTTTGATTAGCGTTGAATATAAGCTAATAACAGTTTAACCATGGTTTACTGACTATCCCATGGATTGACTTATTCCATTCTGTGTCTAACCAGTTGCTTAAATTGCACCATTGATACAATAATTATAGATCAAAGGGATATTTCAGCATTCACAAACTAGAACTACTCGCTTTAAAGACCAGAAGAGCAATGAAAACAAAACCGCCTTTGCAGGACCATGGAGAGCTCCTTGTACGTCTTCAGTTCTGAGCCGTTAAGAGTAACTTAGCACAATTGCCTCAACGATTCCTTAAAGGACACTTCTAGAGCGATAAAGAAATACTTTATCATTAGTTAATTATGGGAAGGATGTTATTTGTAATGCCGTTTCAATAGAGAAGTGAGAAAATAAAGGTTTTGCACTCATTAGGAAATTCCTTTGCCTCACTTTACAAGAGCGACTACGCTTCTAAAGTTTTTAATTGCCTACAAAGAATTTTGGAGCATCCCTTGGTTGGACATGAATTCAAGTCTTTGTCCCTTGAGATTAATGGTTAGAAAGTATTCTTTTAAAAAATCATTTATTGCTTTAATAAATCTCAAAGTGTTATGTTACTTTGAAGAACAATGATTGCTGCAATGTTAACAACGGTATAACCATTAAAGCTTGAAGTGAAATCAAATAGCATCTGTTTGTTTTGTGCACTGATAGGTATCAGCTTTATCCTCATTTCCCTCTACAAGATAATTATCAAAGTCTGCAACCTCCCAAATCTCAAACTATTGCCACCTTCTCTTCCTCAGTAGTGCTGGGTGGCTGGAAGATTTGATGAAGTATTTAGAACAGGGAAGCATAAAGTATGGATAAAAGCAAACACTAGGACTGTCAGTTCAGAATTCAAGGACAGTATTATAAAATTTACAGCCTCCAGTAACATTATAGATTGAAGGATTTATTTCCCACAGGATAATGAATGTGAGGCTTGAAAAAGTGCTTATTGCTGGGTCAACAAATGCCTTAAGAAAAGAATTGAATCAATAGCCATTGAGAAAGATGCCTGAGATTTCTGGATATGAACAAATCTGTTAGATTCACATTGAAGTTTTGAAAAAGGACACATATTGATGAAAGGGAAGGAGGATTGATGTGGTCACACATGGAGTTAAAGTCATGGACCAAAAATTTTCTTTTGCTTCAAGGTTTTTTTTTGATGTTCTAATTTGGCTTTGCAGATTTGGTTACCTCCTTCAAAGCTTCTGTTCTCAAATCTCTGTGCTCACATACACAGCTGCACACTTCTATTTTAAGTCATAATTTTCTCACTATTCTATTTACAAGCTCTATTTTTAACAGTGTGATGTATTAACTCTACTGGTTCTCAGTTTTTCAATAGTAACTTCACTTATCACATCACTAACAGTCCCTCTGACTACAAAAAACACAGACCAGCTGTCTTTGCAGTAACTGGCAATCAGACAATACAACTTCTCAGCCCCACTTGAAGAATGATTTCAGAAGAATAAAAAGGCTCATCGCGTTGCTAAAAATTACTTTAAATTGCACACTCACTCTCAACAATCTGAGTGTTTATACGACCTTTTCATGTTTAATGGACTAGCTGTTAATTAGCCTTTTTTCACCTCCTCCAACGTGGTTGAGATTTTCAGTAACAATCAGCAATGTTGGTTTAAATCAAATCACCTCATCACAAATCATTGATAAAATAATCGATAAGGTCATCTATGGCACTACAATTCCATCATTCGGAATTTTCAAATAACTTAAGGTTGAGATTAGGCAATATGCATTAGTCTGAATTTGTATTGCAGAGTCCTTCATGGGGATTTTCATGCAGTTAATAAAATCCTTCATTATTATCGAGACAAAGCCAACAGCACAGAAGGCAGCCATTTGGCAATCTTATCAAGCCTGGTGCTAGCTATTCAATTGAAGCTATTAACTTGAATCCCATTTCACTGCCCTATCATCGTCCCCTTTTGTTCTTCCATTTCAAATGCTTATGCAATTGCCTATTGAGGACTGTTATAGCTGCCTCGACACCATCAATTTCCAGCTGGGACTCTCAGATGCCTGAGAATAAGTAGAATGATCACACCTCCATTGCCACAACACAGCTAAAACGGATTCAATTCAGCACTAATTGGGTTTGACTTACCTTTGAACCAGTGTCAGATCTGAAAATCACTGAGTTAATTATTAAATAAACACAATGTAAAAGACCCCATTCTGTTATCCACCAAAGCCCTAACCTCAGAAAAGTGAAGATCATCATTGTGACCTCTTTCTATCCTCCAGCAGCTGTTCTTGTGACTTTTCTTAATGTACCTGACAATTTATGCCAATTATTGTTGAATTGTTGCCAGCTAGTGTCCACCAGGGGCTAACTTGAAATGCCCAACTACATTAGAGTTGTTATTATTGTTGGTGACAGATACTGAAGAATTTTATTCCACATGAATCAAGCACCTCACATGCTTAGCCTATCCAAAATATCCCTGTCATGTGAATTCCTTTTGCTTGTGTTCAGGCCGAGCTAAGCAGAGACCTTGGCATGCAGCTTCATAGCTCCTTGAAAGTGGAGTTGCAGGTATATAGGATAGTGAAGAAGGCGATTGGTATGCTTTCCTTTATTGGTCCAAGTATTGAGTACAGGAGTTGGGAGGTCATGCTGTGGCTGTACAGGACATTGATTAGGCCACTGTTGGAATATTGCATGCAGTTCTGGTCTCCTTCCTATCGGAAAGATGTTGTGAAAGTTGAAAGGGTTCAGAAAATATTAACAAGACTGTTGCCAGGGTTAGAGAGTTTGATCTATAGGGAGAGGTTCCACAGGCTAGGGCTGTTTTCCCTGGAGCGTCGGAGGCTGAGGGGTGACCTTATAGAGGTTTACAAAATTATGAGGGGCATGGATAGGATAAATAGACAAAGTCTTTTCACTGGGGTGGGGGAGTCCAGAACTAGAGGGCATAGGTTTAGGGTGAGAGAGGAAAGATATAAAAGAGACCTAAGGGGCAACTTTTTCATGCAGAGGGTGGTACTTGTATGGAATGAGCTGTCAGAGGAAGTGGTGGAGGCTGGTACAATTACAACATTTAAAATGCATCTGGGTGGATATATGAATAAGAAGGGCTTAGAGGGATAAGGGCCAGGTGCTGGCAGGTAGGACTAGATTGGGTTGGGATATCTGGTCGGCATGGACGGGTTGGACTGAAGAGTCTGTTTCCATGCTGTACATCTCTATGACTCTATGACCTGATGAAGGGGCTGCGCTCCGAAAACTTGTGATTCCAAATAAACCTGTTGGACTATAACCTGGTGTTGTGTGACTTCTGATTTTGTCTACCCCAGTCCAACACCAGCACCTCCACATCTGTGCAGAGTGGACATAAGAAATAAGAACAGAAGTAAACTATTCAATCTATCAACTCAATCAGCTAATCAATCATGGCTAATCTTGGGATTCAATTTGTTTCCCTTGATTTTCTGAGACCAACAGTCTACCCCAGCCTTAAATATATTTAATAATGGAATATCCACGACCCACTCGGTCAGGGAATTCCAAACATTCGCTACATCATGAGAAAATAATTTATTTTCATCTCTGTCCTAAATGATTGGCCCCTTAACCTGAGAGTATGACCTATGTTCTGGATTCTCCAGCCCAGGGGGCAACAACCTCTTTGTTTTTACCCTGTTAAGCCCCTTCAGAATATTTCATGTTTCAATGTGGTCAACTCTCTCTTCTCAACTTCTGACACAGGCCCAATTTACACAGTCTCTCATTAAAGGAATATTTTCATCCCTGACACCAAACTAGTGAAATTCCACTGCCCTGCTTCCAATGCAGGTATGTCCACTCTTAAATTTGGAGACCAAAACAGTGCACAGTATTCCAAGTGTGATCACACCTTGTACAATTGTAACATTTGTACTCCTTAGTCTAAGCTCCTTGCACTAAAGGCTAACATGCCTAATTCATTGATGTGTCTGGATGTTAACTTTCTGTGTTCTTTGTACAAGTCTCAACAAGTCATTCTTAACATTAACATTTATATGGTAAAAACGAGAACTGCAGATGCTGAATACCAGAGTCTAGATCAGAGTGGTGCTGGAAAAACACAGAAGATCAGGCAGTATCTGAGGAGCAGGAGAATCAATGTTTTGGACAAAAGCCCTTCATCAGGAATAGAGGCAGAGTGCTTGTAGGGTGGAGAGATAAATAAGAGGAGGGTGGGGGTGGGGAGAAAGTAGCATAGAGTAAAATAGGTGAATGGGGGTGGGGATGGACGTGATAGGTCAGGGTGGAGGGTGGAGTGGACAGGTGGAAAGGAAGATAGGCAGGTAGGACAAGTCATGGGCACAGTGCTGAGCTGGAAGGTTGGAACTGGAGTGAGGTGGGGGAAGGGAAATGAGGAAACTGGTGAAGTCCACATTGATGCCCTGGGGTTGAAGAGTTTCGAGGCGGAAGATGAGGTGTCGGGTAGTGAGGGAGCGGCAGTGGACGAGGCCCAGGACATGCATGTCCTCGGCAGAGTGGGAGGGGGGGTTGAAATGTTGGGCCACAGGGCGGTGGAGTTGATTGGTGCGGGTGTCCTGGAGATGTTCTCTAAAGCACTCTACTAGTAGGCGCCCAGTCTCCCCAATGTAGAGGAAACTGCATCAGGAGCAACAGGTACAATAAATGACATTGGTAGATGTGCAGTTAAAACTTTGATGCAGTTAAAACTTAGGGCCTTGGATGGAGGTGAGGGAGGAGGTGTGGGTGCAGGTTTTGCAATTCCTGCAGTGGCAGGGGAAGGTGCCAGGATGGAAGGGTGGGTTGTTGGGGGGCGTGGACCTGATCAGGTAGTCACGGAGGGAACAGTCTTTGCGGAAATTGGAAAGGGGTGGGGAGGGGAGGGAAATATATCCCTAGTGGTGGGGTTCATTTGGAGGTGGCGGAATGTCGTTGGATGATGTGATTTACACGAAGGTTGGTAGGGTGGAAGGTGAGGACCCGGGGAGGTCTGTCCTTGTTACGGTTTGAGGGTGGAGGGGCGGGATGTGGACGAGATGCATTGGAGGGCATCTTCAACCATGTGGGAAGGGAAATTGGAGTCTCTAAAGAAGGAGGCCATCTGGTGTGTTCTGTGGTGGAACTGGTCTTCCTGGAAGCAGATACGGCGGAAGTGGAGGAATTGGGAATACGGGATGGCATTTTTGCAGGAGGTAGGGTGGGAAGAGGTGTAATCCAGGTAGCTATGGGAGTCGGTGGGTTTGTAAAAAATGTCAGTGTCAAATTGGTCGTCATTAATGGTGATGGAGAGGTCCAGGAAGGGGAGGGAGGTGTCAGAGATGGTCCAGGTAAATTTAAGGTCAGGGTGGAATGTGTTGGTGAAGTTGATGAACTGCTCAACCTCCTTGTGGGAGCACGAGGTGGCGCCAATGCAGTCATCAATGTAGCAGAGGAAGAGGTGGGGAGTGGTGCCGGTGTAACTACGGAAGATGGACTGTTCTATGTAGCCAACAAAGAGACAGGCATAGCTGGGGCCCATACAGGTGCCCATGGCTACCCCTTTGGTCTGGAGAAAGTGGGAGGATTCGAAGGAGAAATTGTTAAGGGTGAGGACCAGTTCAGCGAAACGAATGAGCGTGTCGATGAAAGGGTACTGTTGGAGACGTCGGGAGAGGAAGAAACAGAGGGCTTGTGCTCCTACAAGCATTTTGAGCTCCAAAAAGTTTTTAAAAATTGTATGTTCATTAATTGATAAAAGTGATTTTAAAAAAAGTTATCTGCATCTTTATTCTTCAAACCAAAGTGAATATATATATGTTTTATGGTGCCCCATGTGTCACATCGTTGTCCAATCTTTTTATGCATCTCCAACTCTTTGTAACTCCTTTGTGTCTCCTTATAGCTTGCGTTCACAGCTAATTATGTACCATTGGCAAACTTAACTGCATTACTCACTATCTCCTAGTCTACGTCCTTGATGTAGTCAGTATAAGTTGGACGCTGCTTCACTGATCCTTGCAGCAATTCACCAGTTACAGCCTGCCAATGTGAAAATGACAAATTTATTTGTACTCTTTGTACTCTTTCGTCCTCCAATGAATTTCTAGATTATTATCTGGTACAATCACTTGCGATGAAGGGGAGGACACTATTGTCAAATTTTCTCTTTTAATTCATTGTATGTTTCTTCAGCTTTTGTCTGCGGGAGATGTCACATTGACAAAGCTTCTTTATTGTTACACTGAGGATGTAAATTCAAACACAGTTCTGAAATATTCTGAGACAATGTTATTCTGGTACAATGTAACAGTAGACAGCTCTCTATTTATTATAATGACTCTCTGTTTTGCTTAGAAATGACAAAGTTCACCCAATGACCTTTGCCTCCTCCTCCCAGGACAACATTTAAACATTGCCGTTTGTGTTAATGGCTCCATTTTAATAGCAAATCTACTGAAGCACCTTGCGTTGAACAAGTTTCTCCCTGTAACACTGTTTTATGAAGCTCACAAAGATTATAGATACACAGCGATATTTTATAGTTACAAGGTCAGAAGTACCCATTTGAATCTCTCAAAATTTGTTGGTTCCTTTATTCTTGCAGTTAAAACAAGACGAGGGCGGAAGGCTGAACCAATTGGTCAATCCCATTGGACCAACACCCAGCCAACCTAACATTGCTTTGTTGAGTAGTTTAGATGAAGGCGTATGGTCATAGACAACATCAAGTGGGAGTAGCACAGAGAGGGGAAAGTACCTCTAGTTAGAAGAGGACAACTTTCAGGATGGATTTGTAAATTCTTTGAACTGTGGACGAAATCAATGGAATGCAGTCTTATGAAGGGAGTATCTGCACCACAAACCCTAAGCCTATTCCTCATCCTGCCAGGATCATGATTGGTTGGTGGGTTTACCAAGGCATCTGCTTCCTAAAAATTCTAAAGTAAGAGCGTGATCAAGCAAAAGATCTATAAGTTGCAGTTAACCTCTGAATATGGAACTGTATTATTGATCATTATCAAGAGTCCTGAAGAAATAGCTGCTCTCAATCTGCAGGAATTGACTACTCTTAGTCTTTGGGCTATCAATTTGAAATTGAAGTTAATGGTTTGAACAGAATCAATGATGGGGCCAGGATTCTGTTTTATTTCACCCTAGCACAGACAGAAAGCAAAGACTTAATTTCCCTTCACTAACCTCAGTGAGGAAGAAGTTGGTGAAATGATGACTCCTAGCACTACTTAACTGAACCTAACCCAACCCAATCCAATTCCACGCAACTACCCAACCAAATCCAACCCAACCTCAACTTTCTCTCTCCTCTTCTCACCTTCCCCTTATACACTGTACCATGTACAATTGCAGTTGGTGAGAAGGCAGGAAGAGCCTTTTCTGTAATTTCTATATATTCTTGCATTCGTCACACTGACCTGTCAACTTTCAGTGTCCAGAGACATATGAGAAATGGTTAACAAGGCTGTTGTTAATGGAGAGTCATGGGAATTGTGTCCAGGATGAGTGGCACCTGTAGAAAAATGGAAAAGTCTGGAGCAAAGGAAAGACATTTAATAAAATGAGCCAATGCTGAATTGTAGAAGTTGTGATCAGAATGAGGTCAGCCAGATGGACTTCATAGATTATGAGTTCCTTGACTGGAGCTGTTAATCTGGCTCTGTTCACACTGAGAGGTGGCTCTGAGGGAGCTGGATCAGTGTCAGAGACTCTTCATGTGTAAATATAAAGTGAATTTGTGATGGGATACTAGTCTCTGTGGAGCTATTTCAAAATCCTCAAGAGAATTTTGCCAATATGTGGTTTTAATACATTTCCATTAAGGATATGTAATGAGGTTCATCAATAAACACATCAGCCTTCCTGTTGTTTTATTCCCAGCTGATGTTATGACTGGACAAGTCAAATCTCAGACTGAAATGTGGCTTGATAGATCATATTTTGTTTGTTTGGTTTTAATAATGTGGTCTTAACACAATTAGATTTAGTTTTAACAATAAAATGCAAGTTTATTTTGTAAAGTAAATTAAAATAAAATTGAATAAACCAAACTATTTGCATCAGACACAACTTTACACATATGATAAAATACATTTCCATTAATCACGACAGTACCCATTTACTGTATTCACATCAGAGAAAAACTCCCTCCTTTGACCCCTGTAAATTTAACTGTGTTTTCAATTCACCATCTTGAGTATCTGGTGGCCTCTACCTTGAATCTCCATATACTCTCTCAGCTTCAAATAACCTTTCAGGGTTTTAAGAAAGCACCTCTGGTCCAGAACTTTAACACTAAACTTCTCACACTTAAGTAGCTTATTTCTTAATTGATCTAAGTTATATCTCTTCTTTAGCAGTGACTGCTTTTCACTCACAGCTTCAATCAAAACTTCGCTAAATCTCCCAGCCCATAAAGACTTTCTTCAAGATGTGGGTGTTTGTCCAAAGCCAGAGGTATAATTCCAATCCAGAGCATTTAATCAGAAACCCGAATGCATTCCTGTTTATTCTGTTCATTCATAAAATAACTCACACAATGAAAACAAAACCCTTTTACTCCCTTGTTTCTCTCTTAATGTGCTTTAAATTAAATCACATGGCTGCTAACAAGTTAATCATTAAACACTTCCATAGCACAGACTGAACACACAAAATACTGTTTCAAAATCCAAACTTCAAAATAAATATATAAATTGCCCGTTTGCATCACTACATCTGTAGACTGTTTTTTTTTAATGTGAAAATTTTATTTTAAATTGATGGCAACAGCTTCTTGGGATAATGCAGAGAGGACTTTATGGGGGTGATTGAGATCATTGGATTCAGGCTGGAGCATTTCTGATATTTGGTTCAATCATTTTTTTTTGTCTGTCTGAAGACTTTTCTGCTGTTTCCTGTGTAAAGTGTAGAAAATCTAGTAAGGCCAATATCGCTGCTAATTAGAATGTCAGTCATAAAACCTTCACTTATAAAGGCTCCAGAGAAAATCCATGTGAAAATCAGGAAAATAATTATAAAGACAAGATGAAACAAAAAAGAATATGAGGGAAATATGTTCATTCTATACCCCTGTATATTTCCTCACACTGGGACACATACATCACTCTGGGGTTGCTAACTTTCATTTCAGGACTCTGTCTGGTACACCTTGCCCAGGGACAAGAACCTTGGAACATTTTACTACATAAAAGGTGTTAGGCAAATGCACATTGTTGTCATTTTGTGTTAATGATGAGAGTGATGGCTGTAAGGATTTGACTGTTACTTCTCCAGCCCTACCTGGAAATGTTTAGAAATCGACACTGTCTCCAAGAACTCAATGGAGAGAGGAACTGTTGCAATGGACATGGTGCTGAAGGAAGAAGGGGATTGCATGGGACTAGGGCAGGAGACAGTGTTTTCAGAGAATGTGGAAGAGACAGAATTTCCCGAAAGGACAGCATGGCCAGAACGAAAAGAACAAAGAAAATTTACAGCCCAGGAACAGGCCTTTTGGCCCTCCACGCCTGAGCTGATCCAAATCCACTAGGCAAAAGTGAGGACTGCAGATGCTGGAAACCAGAGTTTAGATCAGATTGGTGCTGGAAAAGCACAGCAGGTCAGGTCGATTTTCCTGCTCCTCAGATGCTGCCTGACCTGCTGTGCCTTTCCAGCCCCGATCCAAATCCACTGTCAAAATCTATTGTCCAATTCCTAAGCATCTGTATCCCTCTGCTCCCCACCTACTCATGCATCTGTTGAGATGCATCTTAAATGAATCCACCGTGCCTGCCTGTACTACCTCTGCTGGCAACATGTATCAGGTACCTACCACCCACTGTGTAAAGTACTTAGAGGGTGGTAGGTGCCTGGAACGGCTGAATAGTTGAAGGATATTCACTAAGTACAAACGTGAGTGTATTCCTACCTCTGGGCTATAAAGGACTGGGTTCCAAACCCCTCTGCTCAAGAGGTGTAATGCATATCTGAACTGTTTGATTAAGAATATCTACCCCCACAAGGATACAAACAGTAACGGGATGACCAATTAATAACACACAGCACTCAGCCCAACCTCCCACTAGGACAGTAGTAAAAAGGAACATAACATCATGTGAATTCATTATTGCTCCCCTCCCCTCCCCTCCCCCCATTATTAGTTGATTGTAAATCACAAACCTCCACTGACACACCAATAACTCCCACATTAGGAGTGCTTCTTGAACCAGATTCTGATGGCAGCACCAGTTTGTAAATGGAGTCTCATACCTTCAGGAGGGACAGTGGGATGGGAAGAGGAAATAAAGTGGCATTTTCCAAATAAATTAGCCCAATTTATCATCACAATGTTGAGAGACCTGCATTACTCAGGAACGTCATCTTAGGTGCTCATAAATGCCTATTTCTTCTCATGTGGATTATAAATACAATCTCAGTGTTTTGAAATCCTATTGACTCATGCATTCATCCTCCGGCAGCACCATTTCTTATCTTAATCAACGGTGAGTGACAAAATGTACTTGTGGATGATAAATGATCAAAAACAGGTTTGTTTACAATGTGTAAATGAATTTGGAATTTGAAGGTTGGCTAATACCTGTTACCCAGGTGCTGTGTATAGTTCAGTGGGTTCCAAAACCACACATCAGCCAGCTCCTAATTATATTAAAGAGCCAGTGAGTGAATATTTGTTTTTCTTTGTGAGTTGAAGTTGATATTAATCATTCATAACCACAGTGGTAGAGGCCACGGAGAACTGAAGATTTTGATTCTTTCAAAGCTCATCTTAATGATCCACTTGGTGTTTGCAAATTGCAAAATTCACTCGATGCCTGCGTCAGGGTAAACAAATGATGTTGCTGTGACTTTGTGAAATGAGCAATATGAAAGCCCACAGTACTTCAGGGAGAGATCGGAGGAGCCCAGAGTGTAATAGAATTTGCATGTTATTTATCAGAAAACCAGCACTGCAAGACTTCAAGAACTATTGATGGATAGGTTCTAAAAAAAAGGGCAGGAAAAGAAAGCTGAATGCTTCAACAATAGAATTATCAGTTTCAAACAAAGACACATTACCTGTCGAGACTTGTTCAGCCCTTCAGGGTCGCTCAGGGTCAGAATTTCACTTTCTAATTTATTATTTGCTCCCAGTGTTCTTCTGAGAATGGTTTCATTTGGATTTTTTTCCAGAAACCACATTAAAAATGAATACGATGCTGTGGGACTGTTGTAGGGGTGGTATCACTCTCTGTGACCATGCCTTGCATCATGGCTCAATTGAAAACAGTTAGCTGATTCTGAAGACCAGACTGATACCACGCTGAACAGATACACACGCACACACCCACACACACACACACACACACACACACACCCACACACACACACACACACACACACACACCCTGGAGAGATGGACAGTATGAATCCTGAATCATCTAACCCTAAAAAAGCCAATGATCCTTTGAAGCTCTCTGGTTGAAAAGATGGAGAAATTGGGGACATTGAGTATATTTAAGATGGAGGTGAATAGATTTGTGTTGGGCAACAGCAGTCAAAGGGCTTTCAGGAGTAGATGGGAAGGAGGAATTCAAACACAAGCACAATGCTAGAACAAACTCAAGGAGCCAAATGGTCTTCATATGTTCCTATGTTGTACATTTTTATGGTACAGTTAGGATCATCACAGTCATCCCTGGGTTTTAGTGACCAAAGTAGAAATTGTTGGAAAAACATCTGTGGAGAGAAATCAGAGTTAACATTTTGGGTGGAGTGATCCTTCCTTAGTACCATGGGTTTTAGTATCAGACCAGTGTTTGTACAAACCAAGCCATTGTTAGATCCTATCAATGTACATTAATAGGGCTCTGGTTAAGATTTCATGGTCCAATGTGTTTAACAGCTTTATGCGTATTTGACCAAAACAAACCAAATGTGTGAAGCAAAGATCTATTAGCAGTTATGAGAGAATGCACACATCTGATGATAAAACCCCTGGTCAATATAGAACCCCTGGTTAATATAGAACCCCTGGTTAATATGGATCAGATAGAAGCAAATACAGAGAAAGCTGGCAGCATCTGGGGAGAGAGAAACAGAGTTAACACCTTGGATCCATAATGATTTTTCCTCAGAATTGCACATTTTCTGTGTTTGTGGCAGATTTCCCTCGGCAGTATATTTCTTTTTTGATTTGATGTAGGTTGAGTTGAGGAACCATTGAGTCAGCTTCAGTTACAGAATTGGAATGCTATAACTGGACTTCAGCAATGAAAAAGGGAGGAAGTCACTGTAGACTGAATTCCCCTTTCTGATTACTAATCAAAAAAGGATCGAGGGAAAGGAAAGGAATAGACAATTCAGCCCCTTGAGATTGGTTGTCCATGGAATAAGGTGACGACTGATCTGATTGTGACCTCATCCACTTTCCTGTCTGTCTCCCCTAATTGTTGTCCTCCTTGTAGATCAAAAATCTATTTAACTCAGTCATCAATTAATAAAATAGCCCATTGATCTCTGCTGGAGGAAAATGTTTGAGATTGTTGATTGTGTTTGATGTGGTAGATTTATCTGTTCACTAATTCAGGCTCTCTTTATGTCCCTGATGATTTACTCATCCAAATGACTAGCTTCAGTCTTCTCCTTTCACAATATTCTTTGGTGTGCCTCAACATTTTGTGCCTACATCGTGAACATTTAGTCAGCTCTGATTGATTTAATCGCTTGTATCAGATTCTGTTCAATCTATGGATCTACTTAAAACTTTCTGCAAATGAGAATTATAGAA
The DNA here is from genome assembly GCF_047496795.1 of Chiloscyllium punctatum. Lineage (NCBI taxonomy): Eukaryota > Metazoa > Chordata > Chondrichthyes > Orectolobiformes > Hemiscylliidae > Chiloscyllium > Chiloscyllium punctatum. The sequence goes on along the minus strand of NC_092767.1, from coordinate 80,291,767 downwards.
TGGTCCCTAGATCTGGCATGTTCTGAATGTTCCTCAGGGCTGAAATGACACAAAAGTATAACATCATTGTGCTACGATCTGTCAGTCAATAATCCTTCCGGATCTCCTTTGTCATTTATTCACTTCCTTTTCTTGGTTCATCACAGCTACTTTCACTTTCAAACACAATAGGAAGAAAATCTAGAAGAAATCCTTTCAAAGGAAGCAGCTGAAGTCTCCCAATGTGTTCCAAGAGCTGGATCCTGTATTATAAAACATTAAGTGATAGCGGTGTTTATGTTTTACCAAAGGAATGAAAACAGACACTGCACAAATGCACGCTAGTTTGAGCATCTGGATTTAGTGCTGAATTTTGGTCCCATTATGGATTGCCAGAATTTCTGAATGGGAAACCTGAAGGGTTAACATCATTTTCATCAAGTGCTTTTCTTCTGCTCCTCACACATACCTCCACTGAACGAGTGAAGATTGGTTGTCAATGGGAAGAGCAGTTCTGTAGCAGTGTCGACTGGAGATATGCATCAGGATGCAACAGAAATCCTGGTACCCCTGAATATTCAGGAATTTTCTGGGAACTTTACACACGTCGTGGACAATTACCTGTTGTCTGGAATTCCCCAAAAAAGTCTCCAGCTCTGAATTAGAATCACAGACTTACAAAGATTTCAACTCACTTCCCCAAGTAGTGACTCAGAGAAGATTTAATGTAAATAAAAAAAAGGCTCAAACTCCTCGGTAACCATAAAACTGAAAACCTGGTTCAATGCCAACACTTCTGATCCTCCTCTACAACTCTGAAAACCTCCCCAATCCGACTAGACCCTTCCTGATGACACCAATCCCAATATCTCAATCTAGTGACCAGAGTGACACCCTCCTAACCTGACCTATCCCTATGTCCCCTCAACCATCTGTCATCCCAACCAGATGCCTGCCTATCTCTTACCCAACAACATAACCACCATTCCACACATGAACCTACTGTCGACGCAGTTAGGGAAGGTTTGATCAGCTGATTCCTGGAATAAAGGTATTGCATTAAGAGAAAAGGCTGATCAAATTAGTCCTACACTTTTCTGGGTCCAATTACACTCTTGATGGCTGAGTATTAATTACAGGCTGAGTATTAATTAAAATAGCAGAATGATTGATGTGATCTACCATGGTGAGTTCTTCTTCATCTTCCTGATTAGGTGTGTTATACAGGCCTGATAGATGGAAACCAATGACGGAGGTCCATCCCCTCCACTGGGAGATAAACATGTCACTGTGGGGAGGTCCATCCCCTCCACTGGGAGATAAACATGTCACTGTGGGGAGGTCCATCTCCTCCACTGGGAGATAAACATGTCACTGTGGGGAGGTCCATCTCCTCCACTGGGAGATAAACATGTCACTGTGGGGAGGTCCATCCCCTCCACTGGGAGATAAACATGTCACTGTGGGGTGGTCCATCTCCTCCACTGGGAGATAAACATGTCACTGTGGGGAGGTCCATCCCCTCCACTGGGAGATAAACATGTCACTGTGGGGAGGTCCATCCCCTCCACTGGGAGATAAACATGTCACTGTGGGGAGGTCCATCCCCTCCACTGGGAGATAAACATGTCACTGTGGGGAGGTCCATCTCCTCCACTGGGAGATAAACATGTCACTGTGGGGAGGTCCATCCCCTCCACTGGGAGATAAACATGTCACTGTGGGGAGGTCCATCCCCTCCATTGGGAGATAAACATGTCACTGTGGGGAGGTCCATCTCCTCCACTGGGAGATAAACATGTCACTGTGGGGAGGTCCATCCCCTCCACTGGGAGATAAACATGTCACTGTGGGGAGGTCCATCTCCTCCACTGGGAGATAAACATGTCACTGTGGGGAGGTCTATCTCCTCCACTGGGAGATAAACATGTCACTGTGGGGAGGTCCATCCCCTCCACTGGGAGATAAACATGTCACTGTGGGGAGGTCCATCCCCTCCACTGGGAGATAAACATGTCACTGTGGGGAGGTCCATCCCCTCCACTGGGAGATAAACATGTCACTGTGGGGAGGTCCATCCCCTCCACTGGGAGATAAACATGTCACTGTGGGGAGGTCCATCTCCTCCACTGGGAGATAAACATGTCACTGTGGGGAGGTCCATCCCCTCCACTGGGAGATAAACATGTCACTGTGGGGAGGTCCATCTCCTCCACTGGGAGATAAGCATGTCACTGTGGGGAGGTCCATCTCCTCCACTGGGAGATAAACATGTCACTGTGGGGAGGTCCATCCCCTCCACTGGGAGATAAACATGTCACTGTGGGGAGGTCCATCCCCTCCACTGGGAGATAAACATGTCACTGTGGGGAGGTCCATCCCCTCCACTGGGAGATAAACATGTCACTGTGGGGAGGTCCATCCCCTCCACTGGGAGATAAACATGTCACTGTGGGGAGGTCCATCCCCTCCACTGGGAGATAAACATGTCACTGTGGGGAGGTCCATCCCCTCCACTGGGAGATAAACATGTCACTGTGGGGAGGTCCATCTCCTCCACTGGGAGATAAACATGTCACTGTGGGGAGGTCCATCTCCTCCACTGGGAGATAAACATGTCACTGTGGGGAGGTCCATCCCCTCCACTGGGAGATAAACATGTCACTGTGGGGAGGTCCATCCCCTCCACTGGAAGATAAACATGTCACTGTGGGGAGGTCCATCTCCTCCACTGGGAGATAAACATGTCACTGTGGGGAGGTCCATCTCCTCCACTGGGAGATAAACATGTCACTGTGGGGAGGTCCATCCCCTCCACTGGGAGATAAACATGTCACTGTGGGGAGGTCCATCCCCTCCACTGGGAGATAAACATGTCACTGTGGGGAGGTCCATCCCCTCCACTGGGTGATAAACATGTCACTGTGGGGAGGTCCATCCCCTCCACTGGGAGATAAACATGTCACTGTGGGGAGGTCCATCTCCTCCACTGGGAGATAAACATGTCACTGTGGGGAGGTCCATCCCCTCCACTGGGAGATAAACATGTCACTGTGGGGAGGTCCATCCCCTCCACTGGGAGATAAACATGTCACTGTGGGGAGGTCCATCTCCTCCACTGGGAGATAAACATGTCACTGTGGGGAGGTCCATCCCCTCCACTGGGAGATAAACATGTCACTGTGGGGAGGTCCATCTCCTCCACTGGGAGATAAACATGTCACTGTGGGGAGGTCCATCCCCTCCACTGGGAGATAAACACGTCACTGTGGGGAGGTCCATCTCCTCCACTGGGAGATAAACATGTCACTGTGGGGAGGTCCATCCCCTCCACTGGGAGATAAACATGTCACTGTGGGGAAGGTTTATTTTTAGGAAGGGAATCTTTGAAAAGTAATCAAGGTGAACAATGGCACTGAGCAGGAAAGCAGATTTACGATTGTCCCAGCATCTCACCTTTCCTTGTAAACATAGAAAAAACATACTTCATCAACAGGAATGATAAGCCACTAGGGACAGCAGGTTCCCACAAACTGACATAAGAGAAATGACGAGGATAAACTGCACAGAATCAGACCATTTGGAAATCAGTTTCTGCAAGTGTTTATATCCACTTAGGCCTTCACACCTCAATCTATCTTTGTAAGGCTCTGTTCCCTTCTCCCTCACCTTTTTGTCTAGCTTTCCTTGGATGTATCAATGCTATTCACACTACCCAATGTTATGTGGTTTTACATTCTCCTCTTTTTTTGGAGAAAGACTTTTCTCCTGAATTCGCGATTGGATTTCTTGATCAATATCCTATATCAATGTGTTAAAACTCTCACTGACTTTTCATTATTATATTCCTTTATCCATTTTGGTTTTTTAGCTTTGAACTGCACGTAGTGAGTTGAAGGTGACTTGTGGACTTTGGAAACAATTTGAGGTAAAAGGAACATAACAGACCAAATAAGCTTCTGTTGGCTTGGTGGGGGGTGGCAGGTCTGGAGGTTAATTACAGGCTGAGTATTGATTAAAATTGTTTCTACAGACACAGCAACCCCTGTATAAACAGAGAGCAGAAGTTTATTATTAACAAGTCAGCACCTGGAAATTGGTTCCGGCAAGTCTGAAACAAACCCATGTTCAAGCAGATGACAGATGTTGAATGGTAATTGAGGCCTTGGAAGAGATGGTCACCATCTCAGGATGGAACCAGAGTTGAAATTAGATTTTGTATTAGCTGTATTTTCTGGAAGGAATGAGTTTAGCTGCTGACAACACAGTATGAAGATTTGAAAGCTCGGAGCTTAATCTCCTATACCAGCTTTGGAAATCTCAGGGAGTAGAAAGCTGAGTTAGAAATATTACTCTTTGTACCTGAGTGAACTGAGAAGCTGACCCTGATAGACATTTCCAGAAAAGCAACAGAAGAGTCCACCTCCCGGCCTCTGAAATGGTGCATTGTGAAAACCATTCAATTAATCAGGTCAGATTTGTTACTTTTTTTTAACTTATCCCACAACTGTGTCTCCGTCTTTTGTATGAATAGGGACCTTAGATGAATGTTTCAGGTTTGAAGCACAGAAATTCATCAGATGACTTTGTTGTTGTTTTTTCTCTGCTAAAGTTATTGTGTATTTAACTAATTGTTAAGTCTTTTGTTTAAAATACAAACTGTGTTTGGAATTAATTTTTCACACAGTCTATAAATGATTATTCAGAAGTCTGGTTTGGAACCATTAGAGTAACTAATGGAAGTCTTTGATGAATTGTGCTTACTGTGTTGAAAATACAGAGGTAGAAAGGCTGATTTGGTTTATCTGTCTGTCTCTGTGTAGTGACAAACGGTCTCTAGCTATACCTTTTCTACAAGACAAAACATTGGCCCAGAATTTCTGATTGGCTTTGGAGATTTTCCCACCAATGTCAATTATAGGAAGAAGCATTCACTAACCAGCCTGTTTCATAGCCAGTCTTCTGATGCTGACCACTTACTGGAATCTCCATGGTATCAGCTCTCATGTTCTATTCTCTGTAAACTGGAATTCATCCAAATCTCTGTCTTACCCTGGACCCCTGTCACCAGTGAATTGGCTGACCCACATTCATTCCAGACTTGCAACACTGTCATTGTAAAATTCTACCTCCTTGCTTTCAATCTCTCATCCTCCCCTTTCCCTCTATTTCAGACTCATCCTGTATCACAGCCTCCTGGGGTCTGTGCATTCTCTAATGCTAGCTTCTTCAACATGCTCCAAAGTTAGCAGCTTCTCTCCTTGAACCTCTACTCTTTTTATTCCCTGTTCATCATTTAAGGCACTTTTGAAATGTATTCCTATGGCCATATTACTCACCACCTATTCATCATCATCTTAAACTGATTGATTGCAGGTAAGCAAACCTCATAACAAACAAACATAAGGTACCCAGAATTACCAATGAGGACTGAATCAAACAAAAAATAAACTAAGAACTGAGTATGCTGAAAACCTGAAACAAAAATAGAAATTGCTGGAGAAACTCAGCAACAGTGGAGAGAAAAACAGAGTTAATGTTTCAGCTTCCTCTTCAGAACTGAAGAAGCGTCAATGGTCCTGACTTGTAAACTCTGCTGCTGAGTTTTTCCAGAATTTCTGAATCCAGCAATTAGTCTTTGACATACAATGGACTAAAACCCTCGTGATTAACAATATGGGAGTTACCATTGACCAAAAACTGAACTGGATCAGCCATACATACACATTGGTGAGAAAAGCAGGTCAGAGACAAGGAATCCTTCAGTCAGTTACTCACCTCCTGACTCCCCTAAGCCTATCCACCATCTTCTAGGCACAAGTCAGAAATGTTATGGAATACTCCCCACATGCTTGGATGGGTACAGCTCCAACAATAGTCAAGAAGCAGCCCCTGCTTGATTTCCACCACATCCACAAAAATACACTCCCTCCGCCATTGACACTCAGTAGCAGCAGTGTGTACCATCTATAAAATTCACTGCAGAAATTCACCAAAGTCCATCAGACATCACCTTCCAAACTTTTGACCACTTCCATCAAGAAGGTCAAGGGGAACAGATTCATGGGAACACCCTTAATGCCGCTCACCTTCCTGATTTGGAAATATATCGCCATTCCTTCAGCGTAATTGGGTCAAAACTTTGGAACTCCCTTGATTAATATTGCTGTGACATTCCTTGGAAAGTTTTTGTCCAATAACAATGCTATGCAAATGCAATTTGTTGTTGTGAGATATTGAGCTACTACTTAATGTGACAGTTGTCCAGAGATTGAAATAAAGTGAATCGACCTGTTGTATTTGTGTCTATCTCTTTGTCCAGTCAGATATTGCAATGTTCCAAAGAACTCCATCATCAAGAGCAGGCATTGCAAACAAATAGATTATGAAACCTAGGAGATCATGTTGATCTGATAGAATAGATTAGTACAACATCTGCTCCTTTCACCTCTTTATTCTTTCATAGGATATGGGCATCACTTGCAGGATCAGCATTTTTTGTCAATCTTAATTGCCCTTGAACTGAATATTTTGCTCAGATATTTCAGTGGGGCAGTTAAAAATGAACTCTATTACTGTGGGTTTGGAGTCACATGTAGGCCAGACCAAGTAAGGATGGAAGATTTCATTCCCTAACGGTCATTAGTTAACCAGATGGGTTTTTGCAACAATCAATGATAGTTTCATGGTCATGATTAGTGAGACAGACTTCCAATTTCAGATTTATTAATTGAATCAATTTTAAATTCTACAAGTTGCAGTAATGGGCATTTAATCCCTATCTCCTGGAGTGCATTTTATGACCATCTCCAGTGCAGCTGGAGCACAGCATCCAGTTCTGGGAGCCACACTTTGAGAAGAAAGTGACAGTGTTGGAAAGAATGGAGAAAAGATTCACATGAGCGATCCCTGCAATTGATGGTGATATCTTGGAGAATCTGACCCGATACTCCTTGGAAAGAAATGTTCAACTGCATGAGAGATCTGGGCATGGTGTGTGAAGTAAGACTGTTCCTAATCCTGAAAGGATCAAGAATGAGAGGGCACAGATTTAAAGTAATTTGCAAAGGAAGCAACAGCGAAATGAGAAGAATCCTGTTCATGCAGTGAGTGGTTAGACTCTGGAATGCTTAGGCTGAGAATGTAGTAACAGCAGGTTCAGTCAAAGCGTTCAAAGAACAAAATAGATGGTTATTTGTAAAAGCAACAATGTTCAGCATTACAGGGAGAAGACAGTGGGCAAATGATCATTCAGAAAGTTGACTGATATGATACACTGAATGGCCTGCTTTTGCAACAGTTCTGTACGCTATACAAAGAATGCACAATGCTCACATTGTTCGTAAAACTTAAAGGTAGAAGACAGAGGGTGGCGGTGGAGGGTTGTTTTTCAGACTGGAGGCCTGTGACCAGTGGAGTGCCACAAGGATCGGTGCTGGGTCCTCTACTTTTTGTCATTTACATAAACAATTTGGATGCGAGCATAAGAGGTACAGTTAGTAGGTCTGCAGATGACACCAACATTGGAGGGGTAGTGGACAGCGAAGAGGATTAGGAGAAAGTGAGGACTGCAAATGTTGGAGACCAGAGTTGAAAAGTGTGGTGCTGGAAAAACACAGCAGGCCAGGCAGCATCCGAGGAGCAGGAGAAGGGCTTATGCCCGAATAATCGATTCTCCTGCTCCTTGGATGCTGCCTGGCCTGCTGTGTTTTTCCAGCACCACACTTTTCAGCGAAGAGGATTACCTCAGATTACAACAGGATCTTGACCAGATGGGCAAAAGGGCTAAGATGTGGCAGATTGAGTTTAATTCAGATAAAGGCGAGGTGATGCATTTTGAGAAAGCAAATCTTAGCTGGATTTATACACTGAATGGCAAGTTCCTAGGAGTGTTACTGAACAAAGAGACCTTGGAATGCAGGTTCATAGCTCCTTGAAAGTGGAGTCGCAGATAGGTAGGATAGTGAAGAAGGCGTTTGGTATGCTTTCCTTTATTGGTCAGATTATTGGAGTACAGGAGGTCATGTAGCAGCTGTATAGGACATTGGTTAGGCCACTGTTGGAATATTGCGTGCAATTCTGGTCTCCTTCCTATCGGAAAGATGTTGTGAAACTTGAAAGGGTTCAGAAAAGATTTACAAGGATGTTGCCAGGGTTGGAGGATCTGAGCTACAGGGAGAGGCTGAACAGGCTGGGGCTGTTTTCCCTGGAGCGTGGAGGCTGAGGGGTGATCTTATAGAGGTTTACAAAATTATGAGGGGCATGGATAGGATAAATAGGTAAAGTCTTTTCCCTGGGGTCGGGGAGTCCAGAACTAGAGGGCATAGGTTTAGGGTGAGAGGAGAAAGATATAAAAGAGACCTAAGGGGCAACTTTTTCACCCAGAGGGTGGTACGGGTTTGGAATGAGCTGCCAGAGGAAGTGGTGGAGGCTGGTACAATTGCAGCATTTAAGAGGCATTTGGATGGGTATATGAATAGGAAGGGTTTGGAGGGAGAATGGGCTGGGTGCTGGCAGGTGGGACTCGATTGGGTTAGGATATCTGGTCGGCATGGATGGGTTGGACCAAAGGGTCTGTTTCCATGCTGTACCTCTCTATGACTCTATAAATTACATGAATTCTGATGCTCTCTGTGCTTGTTACAGTCACAAAACTTATTTTATTGATGGTGATTTTTTACAAATCCTTTAAAGTGCAGCATCGAGAAAATGTCAGAATCATTCCTTATGTGATAATAGAAAGACTGCAGAGGACTTTGTAGCATTTATTTCACTACCTACCGCATTAATAAGGTCTGCAGGCTTCACAAATGTAGCATTATTCTGGTTCACAATAATTAAGTGAATCTTCCTCACTTACCAGAGACCCCTGACACTTTCAGAGATGAACCAGGGACCCATACTGCAGACTGAATGCCTTGGTTTAACTTTTACAGTCTCATTTCTTACAGGATGTAACATGGAATGATAATGGCTGCAGTTTTAATCAACCTTGAAATCTACTTTCAGTCGCAAATAACCTCTAATGTTCATATGTAAATCATTTCACAGGTTTAGGACTTTATTTTCGAGTTTGGTTTCTAGTCTTTGAGCATTTACACATGTTTTTGAGGTTACCTTGGTAATAGGCTGCAGGAGAAAAGGCAAGATATGGGTGGAAAGCACATGGCTGTGAAGGAATTGAGGAACTGTTTGGTTGCAGCAATGGAGTAAATTTAACTGAATTGCAAATACTTCTGTAGCTGCTTCCATCTTAAGCAAAATCACTAATTCAGCTCCATTCTCTTTGTTTGCAAAGTTAATCACAGCCACAGCTGGCAATTTGCTCAGGCCCGAAGTTCACCAGCCATTTCGATAACGTGGGTTTGAACCGTGACAGAGGTGGGTTTTCTGACTGGGGTACCAGTCATGTTTTCTGTTGTGATGTGATGTTTGCATACATTTAAAGGGAGTGTATCTTAAATTGCATCAATCACCTCATCAAGATCCAATGTCATTAAAGTCAAAGTATCAAGAGTGTGGTGGAAGTGTACACTCATAATCATGTCCCACAAGCGGGTTGCCAAATATATAAAATTCAAATGAGACTACCAGAATAAACAATTTGCCTGATTGCTTGCCTAAATCAGGAAAAAAGCAACACACACTAGGTTTCAACAGTGACAGCAAACAATTTTACTTATTTTACACTTAAACAAAAGCAGGGAAAAGAAAATATTTCTAATCTACTAATATGTAACTTAAATTATATCACTTCAAAAGTCCCAAATACACACACTCAATCATAATCTAATGTAGGAAAAACCCAAATGATTTAACATTTTCACTGTTAGTCAAAAAAGTAATATAGACAGGGTCAATGAAATTCTCTAGATTGAAAGTCCAGATTTCAAGGAATGGCTAAATTGTCTGACACAGTCTTTAGTGGTTTTTAGCACTAACAAAATCCTTTTTGTTTGTCGGGAGGTGATGATAGTGGTTTGATTTGATAGTTGATCAGCTGGACCTAGGTCTTTTCTTTGAATTTATTTTGCTTTTTGTGCTATTTCCACATAGAGAGAGAGAGAGAGAGAGGGAGAGAGTGGAGAGATGGACACATGCTGCCTGAAGGTTCTGCATGCTCCTCTCTCCTCTGCTGCCCTTACATTTCTAGCTTTTTAGTTACAGCTTGACTAATCAGTAGGCTGTTGTTGGGCAGAATTTCATCAACTGAAAAGACACTGGGTGCCACTCAGTCTCCAATTGTCCCTCTCACTGCTTCAGAAAGCAACTTGCTTTTCACATGTCAAAAAATATACAACATTGATTTATCACAAAACTCTGCTGATATTTTCGCAATATCACAGCCCAAATTCAATTTCAGTTCACAATCCAAAAAGGTAAACCGTGTAATCTCTTACAACAGCAGTGGATGGTAGGTCAGATTTGTGTATTTAGCATCCCAGTGAACGTTTCTGTATGCAATCATATCGTAAAATAAATATCACATGTTATTGTTCCAGATTGGTGCACCTACATCGAAGATAAAAGCTGTAACATTTTTACAGAGGTGAGGCCGTGCTATCCAGTGCACAACCCACTCTGAGGTTTGTCAGTTTGACAGATTTGATCCCATCGGGTGGGGGCTGTTTTGAGGACAACAATGATCTGGAAGCAGGTAGCTAGGTTACTGACAGAATTGGGGGCTGGGGGGTCAGGAAAGTGCATTAGTCTAGAAACCGCAGAGAAGGCATCTTCATTGCCCTCACGGAACCTGCTATATAAGAAATCCCACAACTTCTGATTCTCCCAGTCCTACAAAATGAGCAGCATTATTTCCACATTCCTGGAGATAGGTGTCATTGGCTTAGTTCATGATTATTGTATAACTTCCCTCCAGAGGGTAAAGATGAGCTGATCGATTCTTAAAATCTGTATTGGCCAAGCAATCTGTCACATCGCTGTGGGTCTGCAATCACATTTAGGTTACACTGGGTAAGGTTATCAAATAACCTTTCCTTGAGGGTGGCACAGTGGAAGCACTGCTGCCTCACAATGCCAGGGACGTGGGTTCGATTACCCTCGGGTGACTGTCTGTGTGGAATTGGCATGTTCTCCCTGTGACTGTGTGGGTTTCCTCTGGATGCTCTGGTTTCCTCCCACGATCCAAAGATATGCAGGTTAGGGTGGGTTGTCCAAGCTAAATTGATCATAATATCCAGGGATGTGCAGGCGGGGTGGGTTAGCCACGGGAAATGCAGGGTAACAGGGATGGAGTGGATTCAATGGGCCAAAGGGCGTGTTTCTACAGTGCAAGGATTCTATGAAAGGGCATTAGTAAAGCAGTTAAGTTTTAATGACAATTTGTAGTTTTATCATCATCGGTCTGACAATAGTCCTTTCCTCTGGACTTTTCTTCCCCAACTGAATTTAAATGATATTAGTTTATGCCCCTGGATCGAAACTCAGGGATGTGCAGTTTCTATAGGCATTGTGATGCTGGGTTAGTCAGAGCAACAAAATTCCCAAGTCCAATCCTCATTTGTTTATCTTAACATAAATATTAATTGTGAAGCAACTGAAACCGACAGCATATTGAAAATTGGCACAGCTTTCCATATTTCAAAACAACATTAATCACATCATCAGCATTCTGAATACTTTAAACACAAACTCCTACATTGTTAATGTTTTATATGTAAATACACAAAATGATCAATTCATTAACATGCAGAAAATCCTTGTCACCTTGGCTCAGTTTCGTAATATTCTTATTGAAGTTTTACTATTCTGGGCTAGGGGACAGTCACAATTGCAGAATTCCATAGTTTAATAATTATAAACTTGACTCTTTTATTCCAAACACACAATTCTCAATCTCCAACACTGAGAATGATAGAAACAATGATGAACACTGAGACTATCACCTACAAGTCACATCATTATCCTGATGGAGAAATATATCCCTCTTCCTTCAAGCTGTTTTGGATACTTTTGTTTTTAGTTTCATCCCCTGAAGAAACTTTTAATTGCCAAGAATATATCTTCATAGAACTAGTAAAAATAAATCACAAAATGTTTGACCTGAATATTACTAAATTTGCAATGAAATTCAACTTGGCTCCATGTTGCATGTTCCGTTGTAAGGTGCCTCTATATGATTGCTCCAATCTTATTATTTACAATATACATTCCATGTCAGGCATACAGCCCAAGGGCAAAACATTTCAAATTGCAAATTAAAGCAAGAGTAATGGAAATAAACTTGTCCCCATGCATTATGTTCCACTCTGAGGTACCTCAACACAAGTTCAATCATTGTAATTTTCACAACGTACATTCTCTGCAAGGCACAACGCTCTAGGGTCTTTCTTTAACTTATTCTCCTCAAAGGAGGGTTTGGTCAGTAGAGAGTTGCAGGATTTCTTGATGATCATCACAGTCAATGTTCTGAACACCCTCCCTCCTTATATTTTACTGCTTCCATGTCATTGCACCATCTACAAGATCCACTGTAGAAATTCATCAAGGCTCCTGAGGCAGTGTTTCTCAAATCCACGACCACTTCCATCTCAAAGGAAACGGGGAACAGAAAAGTAGGAACAACTCCCCTGCCACCTATCATCCTGACTTGGAAACACAACACTGTTGCTGCAGTGTTGCTGGGTTAAAATCCAGAAATTCTATCCCTAACAGCATTGTGGGTCAACCTATAATGCGTGGACAGCAATGGCTCAAGGAAGCAGCTCACCACCAACTCTCAAGGTCAACTACAGATGGGCAATAAACACAGCCACATCCCTATTAAATATTGACTAAAAAATGAAATGAGGCAGAGTCTTGGTCAATTTTTATGAAGGAGATATTTTGCTGCTCTCTGTTCGCTTTTACTTCTTTGATTGATGACCCTCCCATTTGCAGTCTTACGGATAACAGTTGCAGCTGGCTGTCGCGTGGGCAGACTTGCCGCAGGGCTGTCCGATGGAGACTGGGTAACTACGGCTTCTCCCAAGAGAGAAGCTGAAGAGAAGCAGGAGAACCATTCCCTTACCATCCACTTCCAGTTTCCCTGGCCTGCCATCTGATGGTCTAAATCCCAAAGGGATTTTGATGTTGGTGCAGTTCCCAATCTTGAGGCCATACCTGGTTAGGAAGGTGAGCACACCAAGGATGGGGACATGAAGGTTGTGGAATTGTACAGTCACTTATTCTGCTGCAGTGGCAAAGTAGACAGTGAGGATTTTCAGCTGTGGCAAGTGTTGTTTCCCCTTTGAAGGCTTTGAAGAATTTCATTTTTGCGGCAATATGCTTTAAGATCATGCCAAAGTATCAGGCACTAGGCAAGTCCTACAGGCATAGATGTTGGAACCTTCAAACAGACAAGATTCCAGAAAAATCTTCTTCATGATGGAAGTACAGTCGACAAACGTACCTCTTTCATCATCTTTCATTCCAAACTGTCCTAATGATGTTACGTACCCTGCAGTTTGGGGTTCTGGGAGACAAAGCCATCTCCTGCCTGATTGTAGTCTCTCTCACGCTCTCCAGACCATTGTCCTGGAAGGTGTTACCCATCAGCATGCAGCCATATTAGCATCAGAGAGACGACAACGGTTCAAGAGGGGCTCTTGCCAACAGCTTGTTAGAGCAGGTAAGGATGGATCATTAATACCAGGTTTTCCAGAGACACTCAAATCTCAAAAACAAATATTTCAAAAATGATTTCGCACGTCCCTAAAGTAGCAAGTCTACTTAAAATTAATACAAACATGTTAAGTATATTTCTGCTGAATTAACAGGGATTAAACCAGGATTGAACAGACAGGGCTGCTAGTCCTTACGTGGTAGGGAACTGATCCATGGAGGTAAAAACAAGGACTGCAGATGCTGGAAACCAGATTCTAGATTAGAGTGGTGCTGGAAAAGCACAGCAGGTCAGGCAGCATCCGAGGAGCAGGAAAATCGACGTTTCGGGCAAAAGATTCCTGATGAAGGGCTTTTGCCCGAAACGTCGATTTTCCTGCTCCTCGGATACTGCCTGAACTGCTGTGCTTTTCCAGCAACACTCTAATCTAGAAACTGATCCATGGGCTTTATCGTAAACATTTAAACCAGCTGCTTGTCTCCAAACTTACTGCCTGGAATGAGGCTGGAACCAAAATCTTCCACCTAAAGAGTGCCCGGTAAACTGACCCTATGGCAATGGATAAATCAAACAGCACATACCCAATGGTGGATAAAATGAGGCTGATTGAATAGGGTCCCAACTGAGAGGACACATTTCTAAAAAACTTCACATTACTGCATTCAGTTCTTCACTCCCTGCTCTAGGAAAGCTGTTGTTAAACTTGAACAGGTGCAGAAAAGGTATTGCTGAGCTATACGGAGAGGCCGAGTGGGCTGGGGCTGTTTTCCCTGGAGCGTCAGAGGCTGAGGGGTGGCCTTATAGAGGTTTATAAAAGTCATGAGGGGCATGGATAGAGTAAATAGACAAAGTCTTTTCCCTGGGGTGCGGGAGCCCAGAACTAGAGGGCACGGGTTTAGGGTGAGAGGGGAAAGATACAAAAGGGACCTGTATGGAATGAGCTGTCAGAGGAAGTGGTGGAGGCTGGTACAATTACAACATTTAAAAGGCATCAGGATGGTTACATGAACAGTAAGGGTTTAGAGAGATATGGGCCAAGTGCTGGCAAATGGGACTGGATTAATTTAGGATACCTGGTTGGTATGGTCAAGTTAGATTAAAGGGTCTGTTTCTGTGCAGTGCACTTCTATGACTCTATAAGTCTTGCCCACCAGCCCCTCATTACAAGAAGATGGTCAGAGTGAGGGGTGGGCTGATCAAGAATAGTGGAGGGAACTTGCGCCTAGAGTCAGAGGAAATAGGGAAGGTCTTTAGTGAACACTTTGCTTCAGTCCTGACTACTGAGAGGGGCCTTGACAGTTCTGAGTACAGCATGAAACAGACTGATATGCTCAAACAGTTTGATGTTAGAAAGGAAGATGTGCTGAAAATTTTGAGAAACATAAAGATAGATAAGTCCCCTGGGCCAGAAGGGATGTACCCGAGGTCCCCTGGGTCAGAAGGGATATACCCGAGTTCCCCTGGGCCAGAAAGGATATACCCGAGGTCCCCTGGGTCAGAAGGGATATACCCGAGGTCCCCTGGGCCAGAAGGGATATACCCGAGTTCCCCTGGGCCAGAAAGGATATACCCGAGGTCCCCTGGGCCAGAAGGGATATACCCGAGTTCCCCTGGGCCAGAAGGGATATACCCGAGGTTAATGTGGGAAGCAAAGAACATTGCTCCACCTTTGGGAATGATCTTTGTGTCCTCACTGTCCACTGGAGTCGTGCCAGATGATTGGAGGGTGGGGAATGTTATTCCCTTGTTCAAGAAAGAGAATAGGGATAACCCTGGGAATTATGGACCAGTCAGTCTTACGTCAGTGGTGGGCCAGGTATTGGAGAGAATTCTGAGAGACAGGATTTATGATTACTTGGAAAACCATAATTTAATTAGAGATAGTCAGCATGACTTTGTGAGGGGCAGGTCATACCTCACAAGTGTTATTGAATTCTTTGAGGATGTGGCAAAGCACATCGATAAAACTAGAGCAGTGGATGTGGTGTATATAGATTTCAGCAAGGGGCTTGAGAAGATTCTGCATGGTAGGCTCAGAAAGTAAGGAGACCAAAAAAGTAAGGAATGAAGAAGGATGAGAAGTAATTTGATAGAGATGTACAAGATGTTGAGAGGTATTGACAGAGTGGATAGCAAGAGACTTTTTCCAAAGGTGGAAATGTCTATTAGGAGGGAGCATAATTTTAAGATGATTGGAGGAAGAGTTTGGGGACATGCCAGAGGTAGGTTCTTTACACAGAGTGGTGGGTGCGTGGAATGCACTGCCAGTGGTGGTAGTAGAGCCAGATACATTAGGGACATTTAAGTGACTCTTATATAAATGATAGCACAATGAATGGTATGTCGGTTAGTCTGATCTTAGAGTAAGATACAAGATCAGCACAATATTGTTCTGTATTCTATGTTCTAATACTCTCTAGGTTTGACAGAACTTGGATGTCAGTAGTGATGTTGTGCTGAAATTCTTTCTGAGTATTGAAATCCACACTTTGTATCACTTAACTGGGTTACAGTGAAAGCACATTTGTGTTAAAAATGGAGATTGCAATCTGACAGCTTTATTGAAACTCAGTGAGTAACAAAAGCAAACTGAAGCAATGATTCCTAATCGCCCTGAAAAATGCTGTTCACAGGAGCTGCTGCCAAAAACAATGCAGTGAAGCTAATTTACCGCTGAGCACGTGTATGTAAACGAGAACACATTCATTTCAGAGTTCATATCTCATTTAAGCACTTCACTTAAATGAGTGGTGCTCAAAATCATAGATTGACACCAGAGATTTCAAACACTTGAATCCCAGATGCACTGAAGAGTAAAGAATTCTATTCTGTCTCCCACTCTCTTGTGTTCACTTGTCAAAAATATTAAATCTAAGTTATTTGTGCGTGGAGCTCTAATCAGAAGTAAAAGTGAAATTCAATTGTAAACATCTCAAACTGTGAAGGTACAGGAAACGTCTGTAATGAGATAGGATCTGTTCTGGGGCTCAGACTGACTGTGAGGCCAGAGCTCCTAGGGAACAATTGTCATCAGTCCTCAGGCTTCTTACTTTGGGACTGAATCTAGGTCCAGAAACCATGGCAACGGGGAGTCCTCAGGATGAGAAAACGGCCTTGACTAATTCTAACAAAGCCTCAGAAACCATCTCCCACTCAGAGTGAATCTCAGCATCAATGGCATCCAATAATTTACATGTTCCTACAAAGTTACTCCTAACATAATTTAATCTGAACGTGAGAACAGATTTTAAGTAAGCGAGTTGGCACCTTCCTAAAGTAGTAAAGTAATTTATTCTGTTAGAACGCTATTATGCATATTTTACAGTTTAATTAATTGGCACCAAGACTAGATTCACAGGAGGCTGGAAGAACACAGTGAGCCAGGCAGCACCAGGAGGTGGAGAAGTTGACGTTTCAGGTGTAACCCTTCCTCAGGACTAAAGAAAAGTTACACCCATAAAGTCAACCTCTCCACCTCCTGATGCTGCCTGGTTTGCTGTGTTCTTCCAGTCTCCTGCCTGTCTATTTTGAATTCCAGCATTTGCAGGGTTTTTTTTTGTCTCTAACCAAGACTAAATTCAGCAGAACAACGCTCTCTTCTTATTGGCTGGCAGGTGCTGTTTGCTCTGGGCATATCTGTAACTGGTAACGTGGAGCCTTTAAATGTGGAGAATCAGCTGGGGATCCTGTTCCCAATTCCTGGCCAATGGTTGCTGGGTTAGAGAGGAAAAGAAAGAAATAAAGACAGAAAGAGAGAAAGATAGAGGGACAGAGAGAGACAGTGGGTATCAGCCAAGGTCTGTTGGCAGTTATTGTGTGTAGATATTTTTTTCCAGTCTTCCAGACCATGAATGATGAGAGAACTGAGCTCAGCTGTGCCTCCTTATGTGGTTAAATAGCCCACTTTGTCCACATTGAGCAATGGGGAGTGGACAAAGGCAAGGGAGAGTAGCTTTCCCTGTAGCCAGACAGAGAAGATAAGATTCCTGCTGTTTACTCCTGAAAAATATCTTGGGAAACTGGTCCCTTGGTGGGTGGGTGGGTGTGTGTGTATCTCAATGAGTGAGTACAAGCCTGAGTGAGAGAGAGTGAGTGAGTGTGTGAGGAGTGAAAGAGTGTGAATGACTGAATGAGTGTGAGAGTGAGTGCGAGAGTTTGAGAGTGAGTGAGGGGGAATGTAAGTGAGGGCGAGAGTTAGTGAGTGAGCGCAAGTGTGAGTAAGTGAGTGACTGAGTGAGAGAGTGTGAGTGACTGAGTGAGTGTGAGAGTGAGTGCGAGAGTTTGAGAGTGAATGAAGGTGAGAGTGAGTGAGTGAGTGAATGCGAGATTGAGTGCATGCGTGAGTGAGTAAGTGAGTGAGCGTACCCAGGAATAGGCTGCAGATCCTGAGATATTTATTGAGGAGCTGGTGGAAGACGATGACCTGGTTCTCGCAGTGGGTAACAGCTTGTCCTTGAAAAGAATAATGTCAGATGCATGAAAGATGAAGTCTTCTTGCCTCCTCAAACACATTTTTTCTCATTTATTAATAGGATGCAGGAGGAAACCCGAGATCAGATGCTGACTGGAAAGAGACTTCCAAAGACTTCTGTTTCATCTGGTCTTGTCTTATTGATCAATCTCTAGCAAGTACACAAGGCTGTCATGTGATCTTCTGTATAGACCAGAGATCAATAATTTCCATATCTCCTTCTTCAAACACTCAGTGCAGCAAGAGAAGAGCTGCACATTTCGAAAATAGATTTTCTTCAAAGAAATGAAGACAGACACGTTGAGATACACATTGACAGGGGTGTAGAGAAAGATTATCTTTTGAAATTCAGAAATTTTATCTGTTCAGTTTCAAATGGCCCATTTATTTGGAAGTTTACTTGGGCTTCAAAGGCAACATTGAAAATAATCAAAGTATCCGATGGCTCGGAGGCAGGATAATGAGCTAACTGAAGTGCACACAGCTTTAGAGTAGCATGCAATATTGTCAGCGTGACCTATGTTTTACAGATAGTACATTATTCAGATTATCCCTGCATATCCTGAGACACGGAGTGGTTTAATGAATTTCACATACTTTTAGTCAGATTTAGCCATTCTAGGGTTGGTCACTTCCTCGTTTCCCAGGGTCAAAATTCCAATAAGCCCAGACAAAATAAGAACAGGAATAGGTCATTTGGCCCTTTGAACCTGCCCCACTATTCAATAGGTTCATGGCTGTTCCCAAATTCCTCACGCCCACTCTCCTGCCCTTTCATTTTAACCCTTGATTTCCTGACTGATCATGAATCTATCTCAGCCTTAATATACACAAGGACTCTGCCCCCATAGCTCTCTCTGGGGCAAGGAGTTCCAAAGCCTCACAACTATCTGAGAGAAGAAATTCTTTTCATCTTCGTCTTAAATTGGTGCACCTTTATCTTGAGACTATGGATCCTGGTCCTAGACTGCCCCATAACGGAGAGTGAATGGATGATGGCAGCTAATTTGTTGCCAGTTAATTATTAGTCGAGGTCTGACTGTTTTGAGACAAGATGAGCCTGGGGAACCTCTTCACTGACATGGCCATTGCAACATGTCCTTGGGACAGGAGAAGAGCAAGAGAAGGGTTACAGGTGAAGAGAGGGAGCGAGAGGAGAAGAGGAAGAGATGGGGTAAAGAGGATCTGGAGAGGGTTGGGGAG
The DNA here is from genome assembly GCF_047496795.1 of Chiloscyllium punctatum. NCBI lineage: Eukaryota > Metazoa > Chordata > Chondrichthyes > Orectolobiformes > Hemiscylliidae > Chiloscyllium > Chiloscyllium punctatum. The sequence continues at coordinate 80,272,490 of NC_092767.1, read as the reverse complement.
AGAAGACATGGAAAGGGAAGGTGAGGGGAGTGATGTTGAGATAGCATTTCACCCTAAACATACAGAACCCATCAGGTTCAAATCATTGAATTAGACCATGTGGTGGATGAACTTGAGGATTGTGTGGAGTTTGTGCATTCCCCCCACGTATGCGTGGGTTTCCTTTGTGTGCTCCAGTTTCCTCCCACAGTCCAAAATGGGCAGGTTAGGGTGGACTGACCATGCTAAATTGCCCATAGTGTCCAGAGATGTGTAGGTTAGGTGGGTTAGCCATGGGAAATGCAGAGTTATGGGGATAGGGTGGGCTGCACTTTGGAGGGTCAGTGTGGGCTCAGTACGCTGAATGTCCTTCTTCTGCACTTTGAATATTTTATGATTCTGTGATTGAGAATGGAATTATCATAAAGGCACAATGCAGATTGAAGCCACAATTATCACAAGGCTGCTGCAACTGTAGATTATCTGAAAGACTGAGATTGAACTTTCTCTCTCGAAACCAGACATCTCCCAAGAAACGAGCAGGTAAAGGTGCCTTAAGCTGTTTTAATTGTGAAACAAGCTGATTGGATCAATATCCATCATGTAGCTAATCCTTTGTCTTTTTGATTAAATTTCTCTGTTGGAAATTCTTGGTTTTCATTTTAAAATGATTGGTTTAACAGGGGCAAGGAGAGAGAAAATTCTGTGTCACTTCACAGCCAGCTGGAAATGGTTTCAGGAAGACGTTAAAGTCTGGTCTCACTCTCTTTCAGCTAGGGTTACATTGGGCCAATTCCTTTCTTCCTGCCAATTGCTTGTCCAGTTCCTGAGGATAAAACGAGACTTTGCAATTTTAGAATCTGAATGCATTCATGTGAAATTCTGTTCTTGGATATTTACTGCACTGTTCTACGATGGAGAAATGGTGCAGCAACTCATGGTGTGACTAACGACTTTAGGATGGGTGATGCTTGGATCAGAAACTGCTTTAAGTGGGCGACAGGAGTAAAATATTCCCCTGGATTCTCATGTGCTGCTTAACATTGGCTTGTCTCAGTCAGTGATGTGTTTGGAGCTCAGCCCAAGGCTTGGAGTGCAGGTTTCTGGCAATTCTGAGGACTTGTCTGCTGCTTTTCTTCAAGGAGGTGTTTAATTTCACACCATTCTAATTTAAGCAGCTCTGATGGGACTGACGAGCCAATACGCCAAGTAGCCTGGTGCCATTTTGGAGCCATCCTCTGTGGGGAACAAACTATTTAGTTTCGCAACATGCAATGTTATCATTTGGTTCACTTCCAAATTCATTTCCAATACTAAACAGTCTGTCACATTAAAACCCTGGTGGATAAAATCATCTTTTTTTCAATCCCTTTATGAAATGTGGGTGGATTCGGGAGCATAACTAGAATCACTCCCTTTGCTTCAATTAATGCCTCTTAAATGCATGTGGCCAGTGCCCACAGAGCGTGCCTGAGATGTTAGACTAGAATCCCTACAGTGTGGAAGCAGGCCATTCCACCCATTATGTCCACACTGACCCTCTGAAGAGCATCCCACCCAATCCCTGTAACCCTGCATTTCCCATGGCTAATCTACCTAACCTACACATCCCTGGACCGTACGAGTAATTTAGCATGGCCCATCCACCTAGCCTGCACATCTTTGAACTGTGGGAGGAAACCAGAGCACCCGGAGGAAACTCACACAGACACGGGGAGATGTGCAAATGCTACACAATCACCTGAGGGTGGAATCGAACTCAGGTCCCTGGCACTGAGAGGCTGCAGTGCTAACCAATGAGTCACTGTGCCACCCTACATTACCCACATTGTCCGGGCCCCGATCTGATTGCGCTCTATATCGCCTCCCACTGTTGCTGTATTAAAATCTGGAATTCCCTCCCCAATGACATTGTGGCTGTAAGTGGTTTAAGAAGACAGCTGACCACCACCTTCTCAAGGGCAGCTAGAGATAGACAATAAATGTTGGCCCAGCCACTGACATCCCACATCCCATGAGTGAATTAAAAAATGACTGATTTTCATCAGCTTAGAATTCCTCTGGTTGTCCTTGATGTTGATCGTGTTCAATCTCAACCATCATTGGATTTTACCAGAGCAGCAATAACTGATGGAGCAGGTGATGTAAAACAGCTGATGACACCCACAGAGGCCAGTAACATTTTATAGTTGGCCTAATTAGGTAAGATTTTCAGACACTAGACATTTCAATCAGTTAGGTGATTAATATGTGATAAAAAACATTCTGGGAAACTTTGAACGATGGAATTGATTAGTCTGTTGTGTAAAAATGACCGAACAATCATTTTGTTAATGAAATGATAAACCATCTGGTTGTAAATGTCTTCACAGAGAGCAGGCAAGCTGATGTACGCAGTGAATAAAACTTCGCTCCTCTCTTCGACTATCAGTGTGTCGTCTGCTTCCAACAAGGTTTAAACAGCCCAGGTTAGGATTCAAGCCCCAGGTTAGGGTTCACACACTAGGTTAGAGTTCACGCCCTGGGTTAGAGTTCATGCCCCAGGTTAGGATCCATGCCCTGGGTTAGAATTCACGCCCTGGGTTAGGGTCACACCTGGGTTAGGGTCTACGCCCCCCAGGTTAGGGTCCACACTCCTGATTAGTATCCATGCCCCCTCAGATTTCAATCCATTTTCCTGTCCAATCTTTGTCTGGAATGAGTGGAAGAGAAAATCCTCAGGAAGCTGCCAGGAACGCCGTCAATGTGTCACTGTCGGGGATACTGGGGGCTGATTATTGTTTGACCAAGGGAAATATATGCCTGAGTTCAGGATGAGACAGAAACCCTCCCTTTGTAAATGAACTCGAATCAGTTGCTTGTTCAATATTGCCACTGCAAATGATCATCCCACCATCATTGATCACTCTGCTTTTTGAAACTTTATCAATACTAATAAGAAACGTAATGACAGATTCCTAACATGAAGCAGCTTGAACCATGACAATCTATTTAATTCCTTCCTTTTTGATCAGTGCTGGAATTTAAAAAGATCAAGTCTATAGTGAGCAAGATTGCTGTGACCATTGTTCCTGTTCCCATCACAAACTCACCCCAGCAACCAGCCTTCCAGCTCTGTGTGTTTATTCACATCTGATCCTCGAATGTGAAAGGGCTCATTTCTCAAACCACCTTCCCACGTGGAGCCTCTCCTGACCCAGGCAGACATCAGGCCCGTGGGGAAATCTGGCCACAGTGTACCATCAGGTTAGACTGGAAGTGGGCTAATGTGGGACAAGGACTGATGGTCTGTACCCTGGGGAAGTAGGGGCTCTGTGTCGTGCCTTGTTATCAGAGAAATTAAAACACTGTTCTGTCATTTCCATAATAATCCATACAGGCCTTACTGAAGATTTTATCTGATACCACATTAATTTCTTTCACAGCAAGACTGATCCAAGAATCCACTTGGAGGTGCAGACAATTTTAATTCCAATTCTTACCATGTACTCTGATTATTCAACAAGAAAAATATGCATTTATATAGTGCCTTTTACAATTTTATTGCATCATAAAGCACTGTACAGTCAACAAAATATTTTGAAAAGTACTCAACTGCTGTAACATAGGAAGCACAGTCGCCAATTTGTGCACAGTAAACTCTCACAAATAGCAATGTGGTTACTACCAAAGAATCTGTTTCTGTGACATTGACTAGTGGATAAACATGGGTCAGGACACTGAGGATAATGCTCCCAACCCTGGAATTCTTCAAAATAACATCTCAGGCACTTTTAGGTCCACCCTCTAGGTCAGTGGAGCCTCTGTTTATACCATAGGACTATAAAACTTAGGAGCAGAAATTAGGCCATTCAGCCCATCGAGTCTCTTTGCCATTCAATCATGGCTCATAAGTTTGTCAATCCCATTGTCCTGCTTTCTCCCTGTAACCCTTGATCCCCTTGATACTCAAGAACCTGTCTGTCTCAGTCCTAAATGTACTCAATGACCTGGCCTCCACAGCCTCCTGTGGTAATGTTTTAAGATCTCATCCAACAGTCCAGCAGTCTGTTGGTAACATACTGACGTTTTAGCCTTCATTTCACACCCACGCAGAGTGGAACTTGAACCAGCAAGCTTTAAACACAGAACAAAGGGCACTCAATCATAGTCAAATCCTTTGTAAACATGGCTTAATACTAACCAAAGCCAGCTGTAGTGATTAACCAGCACTGTCTGTAAACAGGGTAGATCATCATTTACTAATAGCCAGGGATAATTGCTATTTACTGCTGTTTTGATGCACCACATGGTCAAATAACCAGGTACTGTTTGCTGTCGAATCCAATATATGAATAGTGGGTATATGAATGATGGCCCCAATGGGTTGCTCACATTACAGAACCACATGCCAAACTAGGTCAGAACCTTTAGAGGATGTAAGAAACATGGAGGGGTTTTGGGAGGCAAAAAAGCCAATCATTACACCATAAGAATAAGGAGATGTAGGCTATTCAGCCCATCGAGTCTACTCCACCACACAATGAGACCTGCTCATCCTCAACTCCACTTTCCTGCCTTTTCCATGTAAACCATGTTTCCTTTCCTGATTAAAAACCTATCCCTCTCAGCCTTGAATATACTGAATGCTCCAGCCTCGACAGCTCTCTGCAGTTAAGATTTCCCCAGATTCACTCCCGTCTGGGAGAAGGCATTCTCTGTCATCTCGGTCTTAAATGGGTGACTCCTTACTTGGGGCGAGACTCTCCGACAAGGGGAAACAACCTTTCTGCATCCACCCTCTCAAATACCCAGTGAATCTTGTATGTTTCAATAAGGTCACCTCTCATTCCTCTAAACTCTGATGTGTACACGCCCAACAAGCCCTCAGAAGAAAATCCCTCCAACCTGGGATCATTTCAGTGAACCATCTCTGCTAAGTGAATATTTACTGTGGTTGTACAATACTTCCCTGCCAGCTATTCTAACAGAGATGTTAACTGGATTATTTAAAATGCCTGTAAGATGTTGATGGTGGATCAAACCCACTAAGTGGCTGTCTGATAGGATTGACAAAATACATTACCTGGTTTAAATTACTGAGTGCTCTCAGGCCCTCCCTTATTCAACACTTGATCTGGCTCATCACAAGATCAAAAGCATCTGTAGATTGTTCTTCGACACAGAGCCTGGTGACATCCACTGTGTACCTGTCTGTCAACCCCTGTTTTACCAAGCTGTCATCTCCGAAGATTTCGCAGCAATTGGTCTCAAATAACGATGTGATTCTTCAGTTTGAAAGCAATGTAATCATCACTCTGAATAAATCGATTTCACTCACCACGGTAACAGTTCCTTCAGATTCATTCCTACTTCTGCCTCTCTGATTAATCTAAACACCTTTTTAATACAAATTAAAATGTGCAAACAATTTTATTTTTCCTTCCTCTTCACAAGTCTCTCTGTTCAACGGCTGTCATCCGGAACAACATAATAGCTCTTTGAATTTCTTAAGGATATCGTCACAATAGTCTCAAAGTACAGCATGAAATATTTATGTTTGAAGCATACGAATATTTTTACTGAAAGATTTTCCTACAGCACTGACCGTAAAGTGGATGGATATTCAGGGCAGAATGTTAGCTGAATATTAGGAAAATTTAAACTAAAGCTCAAACACTGTGAAGTCCTGCACCGAAAGCAGAAAATGATGTATGATCATGTGAATTAGCAGCAGGAATAGGCAGCTTGGTCCTTCGGGCCTAAACCTGTCTTTCATTACAATAATGGCTGTTCTCATTCATCCCCATTCCAGCCTACCCCTGATAGCCTTTTACTCCTTTCCCCACCAATAATCTACTTACCTCTGAGTTAAAAATATTTAGACTTTGCTACTTTCACCTTTTGAGGAAGGGAGTTGGAAAGACCCATACCCTTTTGGGAGAAAATATATATTCTTATCTCTGTTTAAAATGGCTGCTTAGTGGTGGCACGGTGGCTCAATGGTTAGCACTGCTGCCTCACAGCACCAGGGACCCAGGTTCAATCCCAACCTTGGGTGACTGTGTGGAGTTTGTATATTCTCCCTGTATCGCCAGGGAGGTGCTCTGGTTTCCTCCCACAATTTAAAGATGTGCATGTCAGGTGAATTGGCTGTGCTAAATTGCCCGTAGTGTTAGGCACATTAGTCAGATGGAAATGGCTCTGGGTAGGTTACACTTTGGAGGGTGAGTGTGGACTTGCTGGGCTGAAGGGCCTGTTTCCAAACTGTAGGTAATCTAATCGATGGGTCAAACAGCAACTGTCACCTGCTCATCTGCCTGGGGCAGCTATTCACTTTGGCGATGCAGTAATGACATTAACCCTCTCCACTTAAACAAAAACCTGAGAACGGAATATTTCTTTGGCGGTAGAAAATTGTCAATTTCAAGCCCATCTCTTATCAAAGCCCTTTGAACTCACTATACATGAGTTAATCATTGTGCTGTTTGTACATCTCATGGGACCCTCTGTTATTATTAAAATCTGCAGAAACACAGTGGGGAAGAGGCCACTGTTGTGAGGAAGAACAGACCCTGGTGTTGCCTTGGAAAAGATTAACACTGACCTAGGGACATTTGTACAGCCCTGAGGTCAGAAACAGCCCACAGTTCAAGCTCATGATCATGGCTAACATGCCATGACAGTATTAAGAAAGTGGGAGAGTGACACAAGTTACACAGAAGGAACAATGTGCAGGGGCAGTGATGCACTGGGGGAACACTGCACCAGAGAAGTGCCATTCTGGAGCACATTGGACTGGAGGAGTGATGCACTGGGGGAATGCTGCACTGGGGGAGCATTGTACTGGGGGGATGATGCACTGGGGGAGTGATGCATTGTGGGAGCGCCGCATTGGGGGAGCACTGCTGCGGGGAAGTGCTGGACTGGAGGAGCACTGGACAGGAGGGTTGATGCACTGGGAGAGCATTGCACTGGGAGGTGATGCACTGGGGGAGTGATGCACTGGAGGAGCATTGCACTGGGACATGATGCACTGGGGGAGTGATGCACTGGAGGAGCATTGCACTGGGAGGTGATGCACTGGAGGAGCATTGCACTGGGAAGTGATGCACTGGGGGAGTGATGCACTGGAGGAGCATTGCACTGGGAAGTGATGCACTGGGGGAGTGATGCACTGGAGGAGCATTGCACTGGGAAGTGATGCACTGGGGGAGTGATGCACTGGAGGAGCATTGCACTGGGAAGTGATGCACTGGGGGAGTGATGCACTGGAGGAGCATTGCACTGGGAAGTGATGCACTGGGGGAGTGATGCACTGGAGGAGCACTGGACAGGAGGAGCGATGCACTAGGGGAACGCTGTACTGGGAGAGCATTGTACTGAGGGGGTGATGCACTGGGGGAGTGATGCACTGGAGGAGCACTGCACTGGGAGGTGGTGCACTGGGGGAGTGATGCACTGGAGGAGCACCGCATTGAGTGAATATTGCATTGAATGAGTGCTGCATTGATGTGTCACTGAGGGAACATACGTTGCTGAACTGAGGAAATGCGACACTTTGGAAAGACTGCACTGAAGGAACAATGCATCAATCAATTGTTGCAGACAGGGAAGATGGCTGAGAGAGTGCTGCTGAAACTGTTGCACTAAGGAAATGCTGCATTCTGCAAACTCTGCGCTAAGGAAGTGCAGCACTGATTCTGGATTAGTGGTGCTGGGAAAACACAGCAGTTCAGGCAGCATCCGAGGAGCAGGAAAATCGACGTTTCGGGCAAAAGCCCTTCGTTGTGGTTCTGTTCGCCGAGCTGGGAATTTGTCTTGCATGACAAATTCCCAGCTCGGCGAACAGAACCACAACGAGCACCTGAGCTACAAATCTTCTCCCAAACTTTGAAAAAGCCCTTCGTCATGAATACAGGCAGAGTGCATGAAGGGTGGAGAGATAAATGAGAGCAGGGTGGGGGTGGGGGTGGGGAGAAAGTAGCATAGAATACAATAAGTGAGTGGAGGTGGGGATGGAGGTGATAGGTCAGGGAGGAGGGTGGGGGAGGGTAGCAGAGAGTACAATGGGTGTATGGGAGTGGGATGAAGGTGATAGGTCAGAGAGGAGGGTGGAGTGGATAGATGGAAAAGAAGATAGGCCGGTAGGACAAGTCATGGGGACAGCGCTGAGCTGGAACTGGGGTGAGGTGGAGGAAGGGGAAATGAGGAAACTGTTGAAGTCTACATTGATGTCCTGGGGTTGAAGTGTTCCGAGGTGGAAGATGAGGCGTTCTTCCTCCAGGCGTCTGGTGGTGAGGGAGCAGCAGTGAAGGAGGCCCAGGACCTCCATGTCCTCGGCAGAGTGGGAGGGGGAATTGAAATGTTGGGCCACGGGGCGGTGTGGTTGATTGGTGCGGGTATCCTGGAGATGTTCCCTAAGGCGCTCTGCTAGGAGGCATCCAGTCTCCCCAATGTAGAGGAGACCGTATCGGGAGCAACTGATACAATAAATGATATTGGCGGATGTGCAGGTAAACCTTTGATGGATATGGAAGGCTCCTTTAGGGCCTTGGATGGAGGTGAGGGAGGAGGTGTGGGTGCAGGTTTTGCAATTCCTGCGGTGGCAGGGGAAGATGCCAGGATTGGAGGGTGGGTTGTTTGGGGGCGTGGACCTGACCAGGTAGTCACGGAGGGAACGGTCTTTGCGGAAAGCAGAAAGGGGTGGGGAGGGAAATATATCCCTGGTTGTGGGGTCCGTTTGGAGGTAGCGGAAATGTCGGCGGGTGATTTGGTTTATGCAAAGGTTGGTAGGGTGGAAGGTGAGCACCAGGGGCATTCTGTCCTTGTTAAGGTTGGAGGGGTGGGGTCTAAGGGCGGAGGTGCGGGATAAGACCATAAGACCATAAGACATAGGAGTGGAAGTAAGGCCATTCGGCCCATCGAGTCCACTCCGCCATTCAATCATGGCTGATGCGCATTTCAGCTCCACTTGCCAGCGTTCTCCCCGTAGCCCTTAATTCCTCTAGACAACAAGAACCTATCAATCTCGGCCTTGAAGACATTTAGCGTCCCGGCTTCCACTGCACTCCGTGGCAATGAATTCCACAGGCCCACCACTCTCTGGCTGAAGAAATGTCTCCGCATTTCCGTTCTGAAATGACCCCCTCTAATTCTAAGGCTGTGTCCACGGGTCCTAGTCTCCTCGCCTAACAGAAACAATTTTCTAGCATCCACCTTTTCAAAGCCATGTATTATTTTGTACGTCTCTATTAGATCTCCCCTTAATCTTCTAAACTCCAACGAATACAATCCCAGTATCCTCAGCCGTTCCTCATATGCTAGACCTGTCATTCCAGGGATCATCCGTGTTAATCTCCGCTGGACACGTTCCAGTGCCAGTATGTCCTTCCTGAGGTGTGGGGACCAAAACTGGACACAGTACTCCAAATGGGGCCTAACCAGAGCTTTATAAAGTCTTAGTAGTACATCTCTGCTTTTATATTCCAACCCTCTTGAGATAAGAGACAACATTGCATTCGCTTTCTTAATCACAGACTCAACCTGCATGTTTACCTTTAGAGAATCCTCGACTAGCACTCCCAGATCCCTTTGTGCTTTGGCTTTATTAAGTTTCTCACCATTTAGAAAGTAGTCCATTCCTATATTCTTTTTGCCAAAGTGCAAGACCTCGTACTTGCTCACGTTAAATTCCATCAGCCATTTCCTGGACCACTCTCCCAACCTGTCTAGATCCTTCTGTAGCCTCCCCACTTCCTCAGTACTACCTGCCTGTCTACCTAACTTTGTATCATCGGCAAACTTCGCTAGAATGCCCCCGGTTCCCTCATCCAAATCATTAATATATAATGCGAACAGCTGTGGCCCCAGCACCGAACCCTGCGGGACACCTCTCGTCACCGGCTACCATTCTGAAAAGGAACCTTTTATCCCAACTCTCTGCCTTCTGTTAGATAGCCAATCCTCAATCCATCCCAGCAGCTCACCTCGAACACCATGGGCCCTCACCTTGCTCAGCAGTCTCCCGTGTGGCACCTTATCAAAGGCCTTTTGAAAGTCCAGATAGACCACATCCACTGGGTTTCCCTGGTCTAACCTACTTGTTACCTCTTCAAAAAATTCCAACAGGTTTGTCAGGCATGACCTCCCTTTACTAAATCCATGTTGACTTGTTCTAATCAGACTCTGCTCTTCCAAGAATTTAGAAACCTCATCCTTAATGATGGATTCTAGAATTTTACCAACAACCGAGGTTAAGCTGATTGGCCTATAATTTTCCATCTTTTGCCTTGATCCTTTCTTGAACAAGGGGGTTACTACAGCCATCTTCCAATCGTCCGGGACCTTTCCTGACTCCAGTGACTCTTGAAAGATCTCAACCAATGCCTCTGCTATTTCCTCAGCAACCTCTCTCAGAACTCTAGGGTGTATCCCATCGGGGCCAGGAGATTTATCAATTTTAAGACTTTTTAACTTTTCTAGCACTATCTCTTTCGTAATGGCAACCATACGCAACTCAGCCCCGTGACACCCTTTAATGTTTGGGATATTACTCCTGTCTTCCACTGTGAAAACTGACGCAAAGTACTTGTTAAGTTCTCCTGCTATTTCCTTATCTCCCATCACTAGGCTCCCTGCATCAGTTTGAAGTGGCCCAATGTCTACTTTTGCCTGTCGTTTGTTTCTTATGTACTGAAAGAAACTTTTACTATTATTTCTAATATTACTGGCTAGCCTACCTTCATATTTGATCCTCTCATTTCTTATTACACTCTTTGTTATCCTCTGTTTGCTTTTGTATCCTTCCCAATCTTCTGATTTCCCACTGTTCTTAGCCACTTTATAGGATCTCTCTTTTTCTTTAATACATTTCCTGACTTCCTTTGTCAGCCAAGGTTGTCTAATCCCTCCCCGGTTAATCTTTCTTTTCTTGGGAATGAACCTCTGTACAGTGTCCTCAATTATACCTACAAACTCCTGCCATTTTTGCTCTAGTGTCTTCCCGGTTAGCCTCTGCTTCCAGTCTATTTTAGTCAGTTCCTCTCTCATGCCTTCGTAATTACCTTTATTCAACTGTAACACCATTACATCAGATTTCGCATTCTCCCTTTCAAACTCCAGACTGAACTCTACCATATTATGGTCGCTACTTCCTAAGGGTTCCCTTACTTTAAGATCTTTTATAGAGTCTGGTTCATTGCAAAGCACTAGGTCCAGAATAGCCTGCTCTCTTGTGGGCTCCATGACTAGCTGTTCCAAAAAGCCATCCTGTAAGCATTCCATGAATTCCCTTTCTTTAGATCCACTAGCAACATTATTTACCCAGTCCACCTGCATATTGAAGTCACCCATGATCAATGTAACCTTGCCTTTCTGACATGCCTTTTCTATTTCCCGGTACATGTTGCGTCCCTGGTCCTGACCACTGTTAGGAGGTCTGTACACAACTCCAATTATGGTTTTTTTGCCTTTGTGGTTCCTCAATTCCATGGATGTGGACGAGATGCGTTGGAGGGCATCTTTAACCACGTGGGAAGGGAAATTGTGGTCTCTAAAGAAGGAGGCCATCTGGTGTGTTCTGTTTTGGAACTGGTCTTCGTGGGAGCAGATACGGCGGAGAGAGACGATTTGGGAATGGGATGGCATTTTTGCAGGAGGTAGGGTGGGAAGAGGTGTGATCCAGGTAGCTGTGGGAGTCAGTGGGTTTGTAAAAAATATCGGTGTCAAGTCGGTCGTCACTGATGGAGAGGTCCAGGAAGGGGAGGGAGGTGTCAGAGATGGTCCAGGTAAATTTAAGGTCAGGGTGGAATGTGTTGGTGAAGTTGATGAATTGCTCAACCTCCTCACAGGAGCACGAGGTGGCACCAATGCAGTCATCAATGTAGCGGAGGAAGAGATGGGGAGTGGTGCCGGTGTAATTACGGAAGCTGGACTGTTCTACATAGCCAACAGAATGCCCCCCCAGAACCCTGAGGGGAATACCACTCCTGCTCCTGATTCCACCCCCATTCCCCCACCACCACACCCACCCCAGTTACAGGCTCCACCCCCACACCAGGCCCTTGCTTCCAGCCCTGCCGAGTTTTCACCGTTTCCCCAGACCTCCCCTCACTGAGGACGAATGATCAATTCTCAGCAAAGGACTCACTTTCATCCCCCTCCGTCCACGCATCAATGAATTTAATACACGCCGTGACGTCAAACAATTCTTCCGCCGCCTCCGCCTCCGAGCTTACTTTCACAATCAGGACTCCCGCCCACCTTCCGAGGGACCCTTCGCCCACCTCCAACACCCTGCATCCACCTGGACACCCCGCGCTGGCCTATTACCCGCCCTCAACCTCTTCATTTCCAACTGCCGCTGGAACATTAACTGCCTCAACCTGTCTACCTCCCTCCCCCACTCCAACCTCTCAGCCTGACAACGCGCAGCCCTCCAATCCCAACCTCACCATCAAGCCAGCGGATAAAGGGGGCGCAGTGGTAGTCTGGCGCACTGACCTCTACACTGCGGAAGCCAGACGCCAACTTGAGGACACCTCCTCCTACCGACCCCCCTCCCCCCGACCATGACCCCACCCCCTATCATCATCAAACCATCATCTCCCAGACCATACAGAACCTCATCACCTCAGGAGATCTCTCACTCACAGCTTCCAACCTCATAGTCCAGGAACCCCGCACTGCCCGGTTCTACCTCCTTCCCAAGATCCACAAGCCTGACCACCCTGGCTGACTCATTGTCTCAGCCTGCTCCTGTCCCACTGAACTCATCTCTACCTACCTCGACACTGTCCCTAGTTCGGGAACTCCCCACATACATTCGAGACACCACCCATGCCCTCTACCTCCTCCAAGCATTCCGTTTCCCCAGCCCCCAACGCCTCATCTGCACTATGGATATCTAATCCCTCTACACCTCCATCCGCCATGACCAGGGCCTCCAAGCCTTCCATTCCTTCCTATCCCGACGTCCCCAACAGTACCCTTCCACCGACACTCTCATTCGTTTGTCTGAACTGGTCCTCGCTCTTAACAAATTCTCCTTTGAATTCTTCCATTTCCACCAGACCAAAGGGGTAGCCATGGGCACACGTATGGACCCCAGCTATGCCTGTCTCTTTGTTGGCGACGTAGAGCAGTTGATCTTCCATAATTTCACCGGCACCACTCCCCCCCTCTTCCTCCGCTACATTGATGACTGCATTGGTGCCACCTCATGCTCCCGCGAGGAGGTTGAGCAATTCATCAACTTCACCAACACATTCCACCTTGACCTTAAATTTACCTGGACCATTTCTAATACCTCCCTCCCCTTCCTGGACCTCTCCATCTCCATTAATGACGACCCACTTGACACTGACATTTTTTACAAACCAACCGACTCCTACAGCTACCTGGATTACACCTCTTCCCACCCTACCTCCTGCAAAAATGCTATCCCATATTCCCAAATCCTCTGTTTCCGCCGTATCTGTTCCCAGGAGGACCAGTTCCACCACAGAACACACCAGATGGCCTCCTTCTTTAGAGACTGCAATTTCCCTTCCCACGTGGTTAAAGATGCCCTCCAATGCATCTCGTCCACAACCCACCCCTCTGCCCTCAAAGCCTACCCCTCCAACCGTAATAAGGACAGAACGCCCCTGGTGCTCACCTTCCACCCTACCAACCTTCGCATAAAACAAATCATCCGCCGACATTTCCACCACCTCCAAAAAGACCCCACCACCAGGGATATATTTCCCTCCCCACCCCTTTCCGACTTCCGCAAAGACCATTCCCTCCATGACTACCTGGTCAGGTCCACACTCCCCTATGACCCACCCTCCAATCCTGGCATCCTTCCCTGCCATCACAGGAATTGCAAAACCTGTGCCCACACCTCCTCTCTCACCTCCATCCAAGGCCCTAAAGGAGACTTCCAGATCCATCAAAGTTTTACCTGCACATCCACCAATATCATTTATTGTATCCGTTGCTCCCGATGCAGTCTCCTCTACATTGGGGAGACTGGGTGCCTCCTAGCAGAGCGCTTCAGGGAACATCTCTGGGACACCCACACCAATCAACCACTCCGCCCTGTGACCCAACATTTCAACTCCCCCTCCCACTCTGCTGAGGACATGGAGGTCCTGGGCCTCCTTCACCGCTGCTCCCTCACCACCAGACGCCTGGAGGAAGAACGCCTCACCTTCTGCCTCGGAACACTTCAACCCCAGGGCATCAATGTGGACTTCAACAGTTTCCTCATTTCCCCTTCCCCCACCTCACCCCAGTTCCAAACTTCCAGCTCAGCACTGTCCCCATGACTTGTCCTACCTGCCTATCTTCTTTTCCACCTATCCACTCCACCCTCCTCCCTGACCTATCACCTTCATCCCCTCCCCCACTCACCTATTGTAGTCTATGCTACTTTCTCCCCACCCCCATCCTTCTCTCATTTATCTCTCCACCCTGCAGGCACTCTGCATTTATTCCCGATGAAGGGCTTTTGCCCGAAACATTGATTTTACTGCTCCTCGGATGCTGCCTGAACTGCTGTACTTTTCCAGCACCACTGATCCAGAATCTGGTTTCCAGCATCTGCAGTGATTGCTTTTACCGAGGGCAGCACTGAGGCAGTTCTGCATTGACAGAGTGTTACATTAATGAAGTTCTGCACTGAAAGATTGCTTTCAAAAGGTTGCATGTGCTGTGCGATTAATAAAATAGAATGCAGGCAGTGTGTGCTGGATGCAATGTTGCTGTGGAATTTGACAAATGCCCAGGCACAGTTATGGAGGTTATGTCGGACAAAAGGTGGTGAAAGAAAGATGGACCAAATTGCCTTCCCCTTCTCCATATGATTTTGGAGACATGAGGAAAAGTGACTGACTCCCTTTAGGTTTAGATATAGAGGATGGTTTTCAGAGACAATGTTTAGCAAAGCGAAGGGGTTAGGAGACAGTTTCAGAGCAGATAGTTAGAATGAAGGGAATTCTAAGGGCAGACTAAGACATGGGATGGAAAAAGGAGCAAAGGGTTCAGCCAAGACAAGATTGTGGATGAGATACTGGATTGTGAAATCTTGTGCACTCTGGGGTAAACAATTGGGTGTGGAAACATGGGTTGTTTGCTCCTGAGAACTTTGGCAATTGTCAGAGGCGTCTTACTGTTTAAAATAACTCTTTATTTAGACAGCAGCAGTGTGAACTACAATAGGGTGATGATTCAGAGTTTCATGCAATGTGAAGATAAGACCAAAGCATTTCATCATTGACCCTTACCACCCATTAACAACATGTTAAATAACACTGACAAATCTTCAGCTAAAGCTTTTTCTCCTTATTTACAGAGTTCAGAGAATTCACAATTATTATAAAATGTTAACAGCTATTTGTTGAATAAATTTATTGCTGTGTTTTAATAATGTTGAGCATCAGCTAATTTGTTTTTAATAGTTTTGATCTTGTCTGTTTGAGCAGATTAATTACTGGGATTGTCCCAATCAGTAAAAATGTCAATCACTGACTCAAGTGTTTAAATTCAGCTCGAATCCACATGTTGAGAATCTCCAACATCCGGCAATGTCAAATTCCAGCCTGGCTTGCAGTAAAATGTGCAACTTATTCAGCGGGTACCCGTCGATGATGTGAAGCTCAGGCTGGGCACAGTGTGCTATGTTCTCAGCCTCAGGCCCAGATGCCTGCCTCAAGGGAAAGTGATAACAATGGTGCCATTTTCATTAGCATGGAAGTGGGAGGGGGGAGTACGGTGATCATTGGAGAGGGGGTATGATGGCCATGGGAGAGAGGTGTGTGGTGACCATGGGAGGGGGGTGTGTGGTGACCATGGGAGGGGGGTGTGTGGTGACCTGGGGAGAGGGGGTGTGTGGTGACCATGGGAGAGGGGTGTGTGGTGACCATGGGAGGGGGGTGTGTGGTGACCATGGGAGAGGGGTGTGAGGTGACCATGGGAGGGGGGTGTGTGGTGACCTGGGGAGAGGGGGTGTGTGGTGACCATGGGAGAGGGGGTGTGTGGTGACCATGGGAGAGGGGTGTGTGGTGACCATGGGAGAGGGGTGTGTGGTGACCATGGGAGAGAGGGTGTGGTGACCATGGGAGAGGGGGTGTGGTGACCATGGGAGAGGGGGTGTGTGGTGACCTGGGGAGAGAGGTGTGTGGTGACCATGGGAGGGGGGTGTGCGGTGACCTGGGGAGAGGGGTGTGTGGTGACCTGGGGAGAGGGGTGTGTGGTGACCATGGGAGGGGGGTGTGTGGTGACCTGGGGAGAGAGGTGTGTGGTGACCATGGGAGGGGGGTGTGTGGTGACCATGGGAGAGGGGGTGTGTGGTGACCTGGGGAGAGGGGTGTGTGGTGACCATGGGAGAGGGGTGTGCGGTGACCATGGGAGAGGGGTGTGTGGTGACCTGGGGAGAGGGGTGTGTGGTGACCATGGGAGAGGGGTGTGTGGTGACCTGGGGAGAGGGGTGTGTGATGATCATGGGAGAGGGGTGTGAGGTGACCATGGGAGGGGGGTGTGTGGTGATCATGGGAGGGGGGTGTGTGGTGACCATGGGAGAGAGGTGTGTGGTGACCATGGGAGGGGGGTGTGTGGTGACCTGGGGAGAGAGGTGTGTGGTGACCATGGGAGGGGGGTGTGTGGTGACCATGGGAGAGAGGTGTGTGGTGACCATGGGAGGGGGGTGTGTGGTGACCATGGGAGAGGGGTGTGTGGTGACCATGGGAGAGAGGTGTGTGGTGACCATGGGAGAGGGGTGTGTGGTGACCTGGGGAGAGGGGTGTGTGGTGACCTGGGGAGAGGGGTGTGTGGTGACCATGGGAGGGGGGTGTGTGGTGACCATGGGAGAGGGGTGTGTGTGGTGACCATGGGAGAGGGGGTGTGATGGCCATGGGAGAGGGGTGTGCGTTGACCTGGGGAGAGGGGTGTGTGGTGACCTGGGGAGGGGTGTGTGGTGACCATGGGAGAGGGGTGTGTGGTGACCTGGGGAGGGGTGTGTGGTGACCATGGGAGGGGGGTGTGTGGTGACCTGGGGAGAGGGGTGTGTGGTGACCATGGGAGAGGGGGTGTGTGGTGACCATGGGAGAGGGGTGTGTGGTGACCATGGGAGGGGGGTGTGTGGTGACCATGGGAGGGGGGTGTGTGGTGACCTGGGGAGAGGGGTGTGTGGTGACCATGGGAGAGGGGGTGTGTGGTGACCATGGGAGAGGGGTGTGTGGTGACCATGGGAGGGGGGTGTGTGGTGACCATGGGAGGGGGGTGTGTGGTGACCATGGGAGAGGGGTGTGTGGTGACCTGGGGAGGGGTGTGTGGTGACCATGTGAGGGGGGGGTGTGGTGACCTGGGGAGAGGGGTGTGTGGTGACCATGGGAGAGGGGGTGTGTGGTGACCATGGGACAGGGGTGTGTGGTGACCATGGGAGGGGGGTGTGTGGTGACCATGGGAGAGGGGTGTGTGGTGACCTGGGGAGGGGTGTGTGGTGACCATGGGAGGGGGGGGTGTGGTGACCTGGGGAGGGGGGTGTGTGGTGACCATGGGAGAGAGGTGTGTGGTGACCATGGGAGAGGGGTGTGTGGTGACCTGGGGAGAGGGGTGTGTGGTGACCTGGGGAGAGGGGTGTGTGGTGACCATGGGAGGGGGGTGTGTGGTGACCATGGGAGAGGGGTGTGTGTGGTGACCATGGGAGAGGGGGTGTGATGGCCATGGGAGAGGGGTGTGCGTTGACCTGGGGAGAGGGGTGTGTGGTGACCTGGGGAGGGGTGTGTGGTGACCATGGGAGAGGGGTGTGTGGTGACCTGGGGAGGGGTGTGTGGTGACCATGGGAGGGGGGTGTGTGGTGACCTGGGGAGAGGGGTGTGTGGTGACCATGGGAGAGGGGGTGTGTGGTGACCATGGGAGAGGGGTGTGTGGTGACCATGGGAGGGGGGTGTGTGGTGACCATGGGAGGGGGGTGTGTGGTGACCTGGGGAGAGGGGTGTGTGGTGACCATGGGAGAGGGGGTGTGTGGTGACCATGGGAGAGGGGTGTGTGGTGACCATGGGAGGGGGGTGTGTGGTGACCATGGGAGGGGGGTGTGTGGTGACCATGGGAGAGGGGTGTGTGGTGACCTGGGGAGGGGTGTGTGGTGACCATGTGAGGGGGGGGTGTGGTGACCTGGGGAGAGGGGTGTGTGGTGACCATGGGAGAGGGGGTGTGTGGTGACCATGGGACAGGGGTGTGTGGTGACCATGGGAGGGGGGTGTGTGGTGACCATGGGAGAGGGGTGTGTGGTGACCTGGGGAGGGGTGTGTGGTGACCATGGGAGGGGGGGGTGTGGTGACCTGGGGAGGGGGGTGTGTGGTGACCATGGGAGGGGGGTGTGTGGTGACCATGGGAGGGGGGTGTGTGGTGACCATGGGAGGGGGGTGTGTGGTGACCTGGGGAGAGGGGTGTGTGGTGACCATGGGAGGGGGGGGTGTGGTGACCTGGGGAGAGGGGTGTGTGGTGACCATGGGAGGGGGGTGTGTGGTGACCATGGGAGAGGGGGTGTGTGGTGACCTGGGGAGAGAGGTGTGTGGTGACCATGGGAGAGGGGTGTGTGGTGACCTGGGGAGAGGGGTGTGTGGTGACCATGGGAGAGGGGTGTGTGGTGACCATGGGAGAGAGGGTGTGGTGACCATGGGAGAGGGGTGTGTGGTGACCATGGGAGAGGGGTGTGTGGTGACCATGGGAGAGGGGTGTGTGGTGACCATGGGAGGGGGGTGTGTGGTGACCATGGGAGGGGGGTGTGTGGTGACCATGGGAGGGGGGTGTGTGGTGACCTGGGGAGAGGGGTGTGTGGTGACCATGGGAGAGGGGTGTGTGGTGACCATGGGAGAGGGGTGTGTGGTGACCATGGGAGAGGGGTTTGTGGTGACCATGGGAGAGGGGTGTGTGGTGACTTGGGGAGAGGGGTGTGCGGTGACCTGGGGAGAGGGGTGTGCGGTGACCATGGGAGAGGGGGTGTGTGGTGACCATGGGAGAGGGGGTGTGGTGACCATGGGAGAGGGGTGTGTGGTGACCTGGGGAGAGGGGGTGTGTGGTGACCATGGGACAGGGGTGTGTGGTGACCTGGGGAGAGAGGTGTGTGGTGACCATGGGTTCAGTTGTATCAACACTCTGATTATGCCTTTGGAACTCAGACTCATCTCATTGTGTAATCTTGGTCATCACATGCCTGTGACATATTCACGAGGTGGGTATCTGGCCTTAACTGGAGACAGCTGTGTCAGGATCATACGTTGTGGATTAGCGATCCCAAACCCATGGCCTTAAAGACAATAGTGTAAACTGGGGACCTTAGGAATGGTATTGGGAATCTGGGACTTGAGTCCCACTCACTGTTTCTATCCCTCTGCCTTTGTGGGAATCCGGCCCCTCTGACTCTGGGTGAAACGAATCAATCAAGGTGTAGGAAGACTTTATTGTCTGTATGCATTTTCATTACTCAACTAGAAACCATTCCACCCTTCAGCCTAAACCTCCTCATCCCCTAAATCCACTGGAGAACCTGAACCACAACCCCAAATTCTTCCCAGTTCACAGTCCACCCGCCACTCCAGAATTCCTCAATTCCCAACCCCCAGCTGGTCTAACATCATGTCTCCCTCGGCAGCTTTGTGAAAATCCGATCAGACCAGACCAGTTGCCTCCATGAAACACAATCCAAGATGTGACCCTCCCTGTGCAGGTAGTGGTCAGGGTGGGTGCTGGGTTTGGAGGCAGGATTTCCAGATTTAGGCCTTTGGATCCATTTTTGACAAACCAAGGAGTTCTGCTTCTGTATAAAGCCTCCGTCCTGAAATGTCTGTGTGAGATTTCAGCTCCATCAGTTTGTGAGAGTTAGAGATGTTCATCAGTGTGTCTCTGCCACATTCTGGTTGACATCACGGTGGCTCAGTGGTTAGCACTGCTCCCTCACAGGGTCTCAGGTTCGATTCCTGTCTTGGGTGATTGTTTGTGTGGAGTTTGCATGTTCTCCCTGTGTCTGCGTGGGTTTGCTCTGGTTTCCTCCCACAGTCCAAAGATGTGCAGGTCAGGTGATTTGGCCATGGTAAATTGCCCATAGTGTTAGATACCTTAGTCAGAGGGGAATGGGTCTGTGTGGTTTACTCTTCAGAGGGTCGGTGTGGACTGGTTGGGCTGAAGGGCCTGTTTCCACACTGTAGGGAATCCAATCTAATCGAATCAGTTACTCATACCTGCCTCCAGTTGTTGGTAAGCAGATAATTGATCATACCAGTTGCCTGAGAGCAGGTTTTAATTGCGTTTGTGGGTTTTAATTTGCTTTAATTCTTCTTTTCTCTCCTGAAGGTAGGTAACTGATAATCACTGCATTCATTCAAATAAGTTGCTGCTTCATCTCCCAACTGAGTATCCTTCAATCCCAAAATATAAAAGACAAATATCACAGAAATCTGAAATAAGAAAAGAGAAAATGGAACAAAGGTTTAGCAGGTGGTGCAGAGAGAGTAACCGTTAATGGGGGGAAGCTGATATCTTTTGGCTAAGTGTGATTCTTTTATGGAGGGATTGTTACCGTGGGGCCCAGGTAGATTTCTTGCTGTATCTTATAAACCTCACCTCATTAACTACCTACCCTCCCCTACAGGATCTCTCATGTCCAATTCTACCTCCATCTTACCACACACTGTTCCTGAGGCAACTCACCACTCAGCGAGTATCTGCTGAAACACCAGTACCTCTGGAGCTCACACCATTGTGAAGACAACCGTGCACTGGCATTCTGAAGCTGCCCTACAGACACAGACCAAGGGTGGACATGTAGAGGAGGGAACGGTGGTGCTACCACTCTCCGGGAGGTCCTAGTCAAGAGAGGGCTACAGAAGAGGTGTGTCCTCTTCCTGGAGGACACACGGAGGAAGCCACATCAGCAGACCCTGGCTGTCCAATCTGAGGTTATCACCCAGGTCAGTGATTGAGAGACAGGAAGCACCAGGAAGTGTGCCAGAGAGAGGGAGCACTGGAAGGGTGTGTCAGTGAGAGAGAGAGAGAGAGAGAGAGAGAGAGAGAGTGTGTGTGTGTGTGTGTGAGAGAGAGACAGCACACTGAGTTGTGTCAGTGAGAGTGTATGTGAGAGAGAGAGAGGAAGAAAGAGTATGTATTGGGGCTTTGTCTATGAGAGCGAGCACAGTGGGTGTTTCAGTGAGACAGTGAGAGCACTGGGGACATGAGACTGAGAGAGAGAGGGCACGGGGGATGTGAGACTGAGAGAGAGGGCATTGGCGGTGTGAGACTGAGAGAAAGAGTGCACTGGCGGTGTGAGACTGAGAGAGAGAGGGAACAGGGGATGTGTGTGTTGCTGGAGTCCATCGGTTATGCTCTAAGATGCTTTATGATTCTGAGCAATGAACAGGTTCCTCACAGTTAGTGGAAGATGAAGTCAGCAAGTACCTGCTCAGGCTGTGAGCTCGAGAATTCTCAAGGTGAAGTTGTTAGACAGGTTTGGTAGAGTGGAAAGCTGAATATTAGTGAGGAGAGGTTGTTGTATTAACAAGGCTCTTAATAACTAATAATTCCCCTTAATTGACAACTAGTGAAAATCATCTCACTGTAAAAGCAATGCCCGTATCTCTGAGCTAGGATGCCTGGGTTCAAGAGCCAACTGCTGCAGAGATGTGTAATAACATCCCTGAACAAACTGATTAAAATTATCTCAAAGATGGAGGGTGTTGCCCTGACGTTGAGATGACCATCCCTGGTCTTTCCTAATTGTGCCATAAATCCCTCCATAGCCCACCTTACTGAGACTCCTGTGAGGTCTGGTCCAATGTTTAGACAGCGAGGTAATGCAAGGTTAGCAGGCTGAAATATCGAGTCTGCTTCTGCCCTGAAAGCAGCTGCCAGACCTGCTGAGTTTTTCCACCAGTTTCTGAACATGCCCTGGTGCTGAGTCATTAGCTTGTGCAGTCTGTAAGAACCAGGACTCTGAGTGATAATGGCTTACTCATGAGTTGGATCTTCTTCAGGATGTGATTGACAGATGTCAAGCTGGTTGGCCAGCCCAAGCTCAAAGGAGAGTTCAGAGCAGGATTTATGGTTTAGGGTGTAGGTTTGCTCACTGAGCTGTAGGTTTGATATCCAGACGTTTCATTACCTGGCTAGGTAACATCATCAGTGGCGACCTCCAAGTGAAGCGAAGCTGTTGTCTCCTGCTTTCTATTTATATCTTTCTCCTGGATGGGGTTCCTGGGGTTTGTGGTGATGTCATTTCCTGTTCATTTTCTAAGAGGTTGATAGATGGTATCTAGATC
The DNA here is from genome assembly GCF_047496795.1 of Chiloscyllium punctatum. Taxonomy (NCBI): domain Eukaryota; kingdom Metazoa; phylum Chordata; class Chondrichthyes; order Orectolobiformes; family Hemiscylliidae; genus Chiloscyllium; species Chiloscyllium punctatum. The sequence continues at coordinate 80,250,234 of NC_092767.1, read as the reverse complement.
TTTGTGTTTGTGGTTTCATACCTGCTCCACGCCTCAGTATCCTGGCCTGGGGACTGAGTATGTTTTGTGCTCTCCCTATTGGCCTGGCTAAGCCCAGAAAGTGAATCTACTTGAACACCAATCCCTGCTCAGATCCGCATTTACCAAAACAGCTCTCGTTGTCAGACACCAGTTCCCCTTTGACTTCAGCCTCCTTGTCTGCACAAAATATTTGTCTTGGCCTGTGTTGGCCCAATAACCTAAATTATTGGAATGTTCCATAAGGTTCTGGGCAATTGTTCACTCTCATCAGCTCCACCTTCACCAATTAATCCCAGGATACAGCTCCACACCTCAAATAGCCAGTGAGATCCCTTTCTCTTTCTGTTTCTCACTCTGTGTGTGTGTACATATACACATCTCTCTCTCCATCTCCTTCACCCTTGATCTGTCTCTGCCTTTCTGTCTCTCTCCATCTCTATTTGTTCCAAACCACTTCTCTTTCTCTCTCTCTCCTTTATTGTCTCCCCCTCTCTAAATCTCTCTCTGCCTCTATTATTTTATCTCTCTGTCTCCATCACTCTGTCTCTCTCTTCTCCCTTGATCTGTCTCTGTCTGCCTTTCTATCTTTCTCCATCTCTGTATTCCATCCCATCTCTTTTTTTCTCTTTTATTGTCTCTCCCTTTCTATATCTCTACTTGTCTCCGTCATTTTATCTCTCTCTCTCTATCATGTCTCTCTCTCTCTGTCTGCTTCTCCCTGATGTGTATTTGTCTGTGTTTTTGTCTCTTTCTCTGTCTTTTTATCTGTTTCTTTCCATGTCTCTGTCTTTCACTGTCTTGCACATTCTATCTCTCCCATCTCTGTTCCGATTGCTAGCACTGACACTGTTTCTCCCTCTCTGCCCCTCTCTATCTCTTCCTCATAATCTCCAGAAGCTGCTTATCACTTTCAAAGGTTTCTTTGATCTCAGAACACATCTAAATAACCAGTGTTCACAAGCTCTGTACTTGTTTTAGGAGCATAAAATGCAAAACTGCAACTGACTATTGACAGCATAGACTTTCACTGACCTTTCTGATCTCGCCAGTTGTTTCACATGTACATCATCATCATTCTGTCCCAGTTTACCTGCTGCTGAAACTACACCCAGATAGTTGTCATATCCAGATTTGACCATTCTAATTTTTCCCTGGTCAAAACTCCCTTGCTGAGAAGACAACTTTCTTTAATCTTCTGGATCTGACAGCAATAACCTCCCGGAAAACTAAGGGTCTGGTGAAAGGCTGGAATTGAATGATATCCGTATTAGTAAGAAAACTAATGAGGTTAAGAACATTGAACGTTACAGCACTGGAACAGGCCTCTTGGCCCACCATGTCTGTGTCAATCGTAATGCCATTTTAAATTCATCCCATTTGCCTGCACATGGTCCATATCTCTCTATTCCCTGCCTGTTCATGAGTCTGTCTAATTGCCTGTTAAATGTTGTTAATGATCCTCTCCTGGCAGCATGTTCCAGATATCTACCACCCTCTTGCACATTTCCTTTAAATGTCCCCCCTCTCATTTTTAACCCACGCTCCCCAGCATTTGACATTTCCAACTTGGGTAAAGACTCTGATGATCCACCCCATTTGCATTCCTTTTAATTTTAAACACTTCAATTGAGTCGCTGCTCAACCACTAACACTAATGAAAACAATCCAAGCTTGTTCAACTTCTCGTTATGGCAAATACCCTCCAATCCAGGCAAAATCCTGGTAAACAGAAGCAGAAATTGCTGGAAAAGCTCAGCAGGTCTGGTAGCATCTGTGGAGAGAAATCAGAGTTTTGGGTCTAGTGATCCTTCCTCAGAACCTGGAAAACCTCTTCTGCACCCTCTCCAAAACCTCTATATCCTTTCTCTTGTGTGGCAACCAGAACTGCACTCCAAATGTGGTCTAACTGAAGTTTTATACAGCTGCAACATGACTTGCCAACTTCGCTTGCAACGAATGAAGACACAAAGATCACTGTCTCCTCCCTTGCCTCCCTCAGTATCTTGAGATAGATTCCATCAGCACCTGGAGACTTATTTACTTTAATGTTTTTCAAGACACCCAACACCTCCGTCTTCTTAATATTGACATGCCCTGGAATAGCCACACCCCCCTCCCTAATCTGACCATCCTCTATGTCCTTCTCCTTGGTGAATACTGATGTGAAGTGCTCATTAAGGACCTCACCCACATTCTCTGGTTCCAAGCATAAATTCCCGTCGGTGGTCTTGAGTGGACATGTCGTGAACAGCACCAAATGTCCTGACGTCCACCTGGCGGAGAATCTCACCTGGTCCCTCAACACCAGCTCCATAGCCAAGACAGCCCAGCAGCGTCTCTACTTTCTGTGCAGGCTGAGGAAAGTCCACCCCCTACCCCCCATCCTCACCACATTCTACAGAGGGTTGATTGAGAGTACCCTGAGCTGCTGTATCACTGCCTGGTTGGGGAATTTTACCGTCTTGGATGGTAAGACCCTATTATGGATAGTGAGGACAGCTGAGAGGATCATCGGGGTCTCTCTCCCCTCCATTACAGACATTTACACAACACGCTGCATCCAAAAGGCTAACAGCATTGTGGAAGACCGCACACACCCCTCACTCAAACTCTTCTCCCTCCTGCCATCTGGCAGAAACTACCACAGCATTTGGTCTCTCACAGCCAGACTGTACAACAGGTTCTTCTCCCAAGCATTCAGGATCCTTAACACAGTATGGTCAGACTCTTTCCCATCTGCAATTCTTTGCTCGACTTTGAATTACTACTAGAACAATGTCTATTAATTGTCATTTTTTTTTTCACTGCAATTTGTGCGTTTTGTACTTCTTATGCACTTCATGACACCCTGTGTGTGATTGTGTAGTTTGTGCAGTTCATGTAGCACCTTCATTCGGAAGGAATGCTGTCTCGTTTTCTAACTGTATCAGTTGTAAATGGTAGAAATGGCAAATAAAATCTACTCTACTCTCCCACGAGCGACCCTTTTGTTCCTAATAAACAGATAAATGTCCTACTTGCCAAGGCCATTTCATGGCCTATTTTAGCCCTCCTAATTCTTTGTTTAAGTTCTTTCTTGCTTCCTTAATATTCCTCAAGGGCTTTGTCTGATTTAATTTCCTAAACCTTAGGTAAATCATAGAGTCATAGAGCTGTATAGCATGGAAATAGACCATTCTGTCCAACTCGTCCTTACTGACTAAATATCATAAATCAATTTAGTCCCAATTTGCCAGCAGTTGGCCCATATCCCTACAGACCCATCCTATTCACACACTCATCCAGATGCCTTTTAAATGCTGTAATTGTACCAGCCTCCAACACCTCCTCTGGTAGCTCATTCTATACATGCACCACCCTCTACATGAAAAATTTGCCCCGTAGGTCCATTTTAAATGTTTCCCCACTCACCCTGAACCTATGCCCTTTAGTTCTGGACTCCCCCACCCCAGGGAAAAAACCTTGTCTATTTATCCTACCCATGCCCCTCATGATTTTATAAACTTCTATAAGGTCACCCCTCAGCCTCTGACACTTCAGGGTAAATAACCGCAGCATATTCAACCTCTCCCTATAACTCCCTTTAACTCTACTTCCTTTTACTTTTTCACTAAACTTTCAATATATCTTGTCAGTCTGGGATTCCCAAATTTTGCCATTCTTATCTTTCATCCTCACAGGAACATGTTGGTCCTGAACTCTGACCGACTGGTCAAGAAAAAACTCACACGTCAGATGTGGATTTACCCTCAAAACAGCCAATCCCAATCTAATTTCTCTAGTTCCTGCCTAATACTGTTGTAATTAGCCTTCCCTTAATTTAGCACTTTCATCCGAGGACTAGTCTTCTCCTTGTTCATAACTATCTTAAAACTTGCTGAATTATGATCACTGTCCCCAAAACATTCTGCCATTGAAGTGTCTATCACCTGGCCAAGCTTATTCCCTATACAAAGTCTAGTATGGCCCCTTCCCTAGTTGGATTATCTACACATTGCTTCAAATGACCTTCCTGGATGCATCCAGAAAATTCTGCCCCATCCAAACCCCTGGCACCAAGGGAGTTCCAAGCTGAAAATGTGTTGCTGGAAAAGCGCAGCAGGTCAGGCAGCATCCAAGGAGCAGGAGAATCGACGTTTTGGGCATGAGCACTTTTCCGGCAATACGTTTTCAGCTCTGATCTCCAGCATCTGCAGTCCTCACTTTCTCCACCAAGGGAGTTCCAGTCAATATTGGGGAAGTTGAAACCACCCACTACAACAAAGCTATTATTTTTACATATTCCCATGATCTGCTCTTATATCTGTTCCTCTATCTCTTGCTGACTATTGGGAGGCTGACAGTATGACCCCCATGATAGTAACTGCATCTTTCTTATTCTAAGTTGTACCCATAAGGCATTGCTGGATAAGCCCTCCAAGATGTCCTCCCAGAGCAGCCATGACAATCTCCTTAATCAGTAATGTAACTCCCACGGCCCTTTTACATCCCACTCTATGTCACTTGATTTTACATCCCTCTGCATCTGGCCTGAGAAATCATCAACAACCTGATGTAGGTAGCGCTCTAAAAGCTAGTGCTTCCAAATAAACCTGTTTGACTATAACCTGTTTTAACTTTGGCCTGAGAAAAGCAGACGCGCCTGTTAAAGGCCAACAAATCCTCAGGCCTGAGAATGTACATCCACAGTAATGTAGGGAGTGGCCTGGGAAACAATACATTGACAATCATCTTCTAAAATTATATAAACTGTGGAGCAGTCCCTATAGATAGGACAGTGGAAAATATAACTCCACCTTTTAAAAAGGGAGAAAGAGACAAGAATGAAAATCTATCACATTTCCAGGCAGAGTATTCCCGACCCTAAACAGCTGCTGTGTAAAAATGTTTTACCTCACTTTTGCCTATTTCACACATCACTTTAAAACTGTGCCCTTGCATTAATGTTTTTCTGTTACGAGCGGAAACAGTTTCTCCTCAAACATTCTATTCAGCCTGCTCATGATTTTGAAAACCTCAATCTCATCTCCTCTCTTCCCTCTTCTCTCCAGGGACAATGGTCCCAAATTTTTCCATCAATTCTCATCACTGAAGTTTCTTATTCCTGGAACTGTTTCTTATAAATTATTTCATGAGGAAGATTTAAACTCAGGAGATGTTGTTATCCTTTAACCTGGTGTTTTCAATATTCCCACAAATGCTGGGGACATTTTGCAATGTCTGAATGACCATGATATGCTGTTTTACTGAAAGCGGGAGACCTTCCAACTGAGCACATGAATAAACTAAATCTTAAAAAGATTGTAACATCTCCTACAAAACACACAGCCATTACGAAAGTGTGTGTTTCTAACCACAGTCACTTTATTAAGTGTTTTAGAGCACAGGTAGAAATCAATAGTGTTGCAGAATTGTTTTTAAGTTTTTTGTCCTGTTCTCTCAGCAGACAAAGCAGGGTCGCTCTTGTAAAATGATATTGTTTTGGATGAGACCAGTGATCTCCTCACAGCTTCTTCTTTGATGGTCTATCACTCTGACAGTTTGTCACCATCAAGGAGCTCCCAGAATCTGCAGTGAGAGCAGCTCCTACACGCTTGCTTCATGCCTGTTTCCCATGCTACATGATGAGATTTCTTAATTCACACAGCGCCGAATATTCCTCAACTAACAGTACTCTCTGTGGGAGAGATCAAGTTTGGACCATGTCACAAATAGAAGAGCAATTTCCCACTAATGAGGGGAGCAACACATGAGGAAAACAGAGACAGTGAGTTCAATCCACATCGAATGAGAGAGCAAGCAGATGAAATACATGAAACAAGAATGATGGATACTTTTGTGTAACTGGAGTAACAGGATGAATCAATTATAATAAAAGGCCATTCTGAAGAAGGGTCCCTGGACTCCTTAACTCTGATTTCTCTCCAAAGATGCTGCCATATCTGATGAGTTTCTCCAGCAGTTTATGTTTTGGTTATAGTGAAAGGGTGGTCTGATTGAATGGTGGAGCAGGCTTGATGGGCTGAACTGCCCACATCTGCTCCTTTCCTTTATGTTTGTCATGAGATAGAGCCTGATCTTCTCTTGTTCACCAATTTCTGTGTTCCTGAGAAACAGAAGCCTCACTATCCTGACTCACTTAATAAGGATGCTGTTCTGAACAGTACAGAGAATGTACTTTGTGTTCTGCCAGGTAAAGAGACATTTTACAAGGGTGGTTCCAGAGGAGGAACTTTGATGAGATACTGAGTAACTTATACTATATTTCATAAGCTGGGAAGAATGAGAGGAGATCTCATTAAACAAATGGGGTTTTGAAGGAGCTTAACAGGGTCAACACTGAGGGTTTTATTTGAATCACCCATGGGATGTAGACATTGCTGGCTGGCCAGCATTTATTGTCCATCCTTAGTTGACCCTTTAGAAGGAGGGGGTGAGCTGCCTTCTTGAACCACTGCAGTCTACATGCTGGAGGTATATGCAAGGAGCTCAATGCGGGTTTATAAGCATGATACATATGAGGAATGGCTGAGGATCCTGGGAGTGTACTCATTGGAGTTTAGAAGGTTAAGGAGAGATCTAATAGAAACTTATAAGATAATACATGGCTTGGAAAGGGTGGACACTAGGAAATTGTTTCCGTTAGGCGAGGAGACTAGGACCCATGGGCACAGCCTTAGAATTATAGGGGGTCAATTCAGAACAGAAATGCGGAGACATTTCTTCAGCCAGAGAGTGGTGGGCCTGTGGAATTCATTGCCGCAGAGTGCAGTGGAGGCTGGGACGCTAAATGTCTTCAAGGCAGAGATTGATAGGTTCTTGATGTCACAAGGAATTAAGGGCTACGGGGAAAATGCGGGTAAGTGGAGTTGAAATGCCCATCAGCCATGATTAAATGGTGGAGTGGACTCGATGGGCCAAATGGCCCTACTTCCACGCCTATGTCTTATGGTCTTAAGATACCTGGACTTCAGGGGTTACAATTAAGGAGAGATTAGACAAACTCGACATTTATTTGGTAGAATTTAGGAGGTTAAAAGTTTAATCTAATCAGGTCTTCAGTATGTTAACAGGCAAGGACAGAGCAGATAAAGATAAACTATGTCCATTGGTTGAAGATACTAGAACCAGGCATCAACTCTAAAAATTAGCCATGATGTGGAGGTGCCAGTGTTGGACTGGGGTGGACAAAGTTAAAAGTCACACAACACCAGGTTATAGTCCAACAAGTACTAGCTTTCAGGGCTACGGAACAACAGAAAGTGGCTGAGCAGAGGCTGACTGTCAAGTTCAGTACCCATGGGAATGACCTCATGGGTCACGATGACCTCTTATGGTCCTGCTCCACAGCTCCCTGATGAAGGGACAGTGCTCCGAAGGCTGGTACTTCCAAATAAACATGTCGGACTATTACCTGGTGTTGTGTGATTTTTATTTCAGAATTAGGGCAGGTCATTCAGCAGAGATGTTAGAAAGCACTTCTACACAATGGAGACTTGGAATTCACTTCCTCAAACAACAATCAACGCTAATTCAATAGTTAAATTTATGTGTCAAACGTACAAATCTTTATTAAAGATATCAAGGGATATGGGCCCAAGGCAGGGATATAAGGTTAAGCCACAAATCAGCTATCATCTAATTGAATGGCAGAGCAGGACTAAGGGGCTGATTGGCCAACTCCTGTTCCTACATTCCAATTTCTCCAATACTATTTCGCTACTAATTTGATTTGCTTCAGTTCCTCCCTCTCACATCTGTCCTATACCTATCACCTCTCAATTTAAAGCTATGGCCCCTCATACTAGCCATCACCATCTGAGGAAAAAGGCTCTCATTGTCCACCCTGTCTAATCCTCTGATCATAGAGTCATAGAGTCATAGAAATGTACAGCATGGAAACAGACCCTTTGGTCCAACCCGTCCATGCCGACCAAATATCCCAACCCAATCTAGTCCCACCTGCCAGCACCCGGCCCATATCCCCCCAAACCCTTCCTATTCATATACTTGCTTCTATTAAATCACCTCTTAACCTTCTTCTTTCTAGTGAAAAGAGCCCCAAGTCCTTCAGCCTTTCCTCATAAGATGTTCCCTCCTTACCAGGCAACATCCTAGTAAATCTCCTCTGCATCCTTTCTAAAGCTTCCACATCCTTCCTATAATCCAGTGACCAGAACTGTATGCAATACTCCAAGTGCAGCCGCACCAGAGTTTTGTACAGCTGTAACATGACCTCGTGGCTTTGAAACTCAATCCCTCTACCAATAAACGCTAACAAGTGTTTGGGTTTTGCAGGTCCTGCTGCACTTGGACCTGAACTGCTTTAGTATCCAAATGTTGTTTCTCCCTGCGCCAGACAGCTTCGAACATGGGAGGCAAAGTCGGAGGAAGGGCTCTACGACTGAAATGTGGAGAAATGACTTCACACAGAAAAGTTGCCAAGCCTTGAAGTTTTGTACATTTTGAAAGCTATGAACAGGAATAGGTCACTCAGTCATTTCAGCCTGCTCTGCCATTTTACAGCATCATCGGATAGTGGTCTCAACTTTTCTTTTCTGCCTACCCCTTAAGCCCCATGACTCCCTTAGAATCTAAATGAACCTTAAAAAACGGAACATCCTGCCTCTTCAACTGTCTGGGGAAGAGAACTCCACAGACTGTCAGGTTTGGTCAAAGAGGCCTGTTTCTATCTTGTGGACCTCTGTGACTCTATGACTGATGATCTTATGAGAGAAAACATTTCTCCTTACCTCTGCTTTAATTGGGAAAGTGCTTATTTTCAAACTGAGCGGCGACATTCTCGTCTCTCCCATTCGGGGTAACTCCTCTCAGCATCTCCTCTGAAATGACCACTTGAATAAGTTTTAATAAGATAACCTCTTCATTTTTTCTCAACTCCACAGGTCACAGGCCAAATCTGTCAATCTTTCCCTCGTAAAAGTCTCCACCTTATCCCAGAAACTATTTCTGAACTGATTCTAATGCGATCATGTTCTATTTCAAGTAAGGAGACCACACCCATGGCCTCACAAATATTACTACAACTGAAACTAAGTATCCCTATTCAAAACAAAATGATACCCATTTTGGCTGGACCAGTATTTATTGCCCATTGCCAATGGCTCCTTGAGAAGGGGGTGGTGAGCTGCCTTTTTGAACCATTGCAATCCTTGGGGTATAGTAACACCCGCATTGTTGCTAGGAAGTGATTTTCAGGATTTTGACCCAGCCACAGTGAGGGAATGTGATACAGTTCCAAATCCAGTTGATGTGTAATTTGGAAGTGAACCTGCAAGGGGTTGTGTTCCCATGAAGCTAACACATTCCATTCCCCTTAAATAGAAATATCCCACTTGCCTTCCCCATCACTTGCTCTACCTGCACACTAACTATTTATTGTGATTCATGACACCCAAATCCCTCTGTATCCTAGTTCCGCAATCTCTTTTCATTTAAATAACATACTGACTTTTCCATTCTTCCTGCCAAAGTGGGCAAATTCACATCATCCCACATTACACTCCATTTACCACTTTCTCCCAAATCACTTGATTGATCTAAATCCTTTTGTAGATTCTTTGTGTCCTTCTAACAAGTTGGTTTCTTACCCATCTTTGTGCCATCAACAAATTTAGCAACCGTGTAATTGTTCCATTCTTCCAAATTTATTTGCGCAGGTTGGAAATAGTTGAGGCAGCATGCAGAGTTGAAATTGATTCATTTATCTCTGCTCTGTGCTTCCTGCTAGCTGGCCAATCTCTCTCCATGACAAAATGCTAAGCCTGTACCATGAGTTTTCATTTTGTGAAGTTATCTTTGATGAAACAGCTTAGCAAATGCCTTTTAAAAATCAAAGTGCAGCACCTGCAGAGATCCCCTTTATCCATCCCATTTGCTACTTTCTCAAATAAGTCAAATAATTGGTCAAGTATAACTTCCCTTTAAAAAAGGGAAAATGCTCATACATTCAGCAGAGTTAGAAACTCCTTCGGTAATCTCCTTAATATTACACATACCAGATTTTTTTCTGTGACAGATGCAAGGCAGGCTGCCTGTCATTTCCTGCTTTCTGTCTCCCTTTGTTCTTGAATAGAGGAGTTACACACACTACTGTAAACATCTGATGGCACCTTTCCAGAATCATGGCCACTTTCTTAGAATCATTGTAGAATCCCCACAGTGTGGAAGCAGGCCATTGGGCCCATTGAGTCCACACCAACCCTTTGAAGAGCATCCCCATCCAGTCCCACTCTCTACCCTATCTCTGTAACCCTGCATTCCCCATGGCTAATCCACCGAACCTACACATCTGTAGGCACTATGAGCAATTCTGCATTGCCAATCCACCTAACCTGCACATTTTTGGACTGTGAAACCAGAGCACAGAGAGGAAATCTGCAGAGACACAGAGAGAGCATGCAAACTCCACACAGAAAGTCACCCAAGGGTAGAACTGAACCCAGGTCCTTGGCACTGTGAGGCAGCATTGCTAACCACTGAGCCACTGGGCTACCCTTTCTGGAAAAAACGAAAACAACACAACTGCTAAATCTGTAGTCACTTCTTTTAGGATCAGCAGGTAAACACTTCCTACTTTGGCAGGAAGAATAGAAGCATAGACTATTTTCTAAATGGGGAAAGACTTTGAAAATCTGAAGTGCAAAGGGACTTGGGACTCCTAGTTCAGGGTTCTCTTAAGGAGAACATGCAGGTTCAGTTTGGGGTTAAGGAGGCAAATGCAACACGAGCATTCATTTCAAGAGGGCTAGAATAAAAAAGCAGAGGTGTGCTGCTGAAGCTGTATAAAGCTCTGGTCAGACTGCATTTGAAATAATGTGAGCAGTTTTAGGCCACGTATCTAAGGAAGGATGTGTTGGAGTTGGAGGTGGTGCAGAAAAGGTTTATAAGAAGGATCCTGGGAATGTTATTGTCATGGGTGACTTCAACTTCCCTAATTGTGATTGGAGCCGACATAGTTCAAATAGTTTGGATGGAGCAGTTTTGTCAGGCGTGTCCGGGAAGGGTTTTTGAAGCAATATGCAAAATGGCCGACAGGAAGGGAGGCCATATTGGATTTGGTGCTTGGCAATGAACCCTGCCAGGTGTCAGATCTCTTGGATGGAGAGCATTTTGCTGATAGTGATCACAATTCCCTGAGCTCTACTGTACTCATGGAGAGGGATAGGACAGACAGTACAGGAAAGTATGCAATTGAGAGAGGGGGAATTACAATGCTATTAGGCAGGAACTGGGGCACCTGAATTGGGAACAGATGTTCTCAGGGAAATGCACAACAGAGAGGTTGTTTGAGAAGCACTTGCTGATAGTTCTGGACAGGTTTTTCCCATTGAGGCAAGGAAGGGATGGCAGATCGAAAGGACCTTGGGTGACAAGGGCTATGGAACATCTAGTCAAGAGGAAGAAGGAAGTTTACTTGAGGTTGAGGAAGCAAGGATAAGACAGGGCTTTAGAGGGTCACAAGGTAGCCAGGAAGGAACTGAAAAATGGACTTAGGAAAACTAGAAGGTGGCCTGAGAAAGCTTTAGCGCATAAGATTAAGGAAAACCCTAAGGCATCTTATATTTATGTGATGAACAAGAGGATGGCCAGAGTGACAGTCGGGCCAATCACGGATAGTAGAGAGAACTTGTGCCTGGAGTCATAGGAGGTAGGAGACATCCTTAATAAATACTTTGCTTCAGTATTCACCACTGAGAGGGACCTTGACGTTACTGAGGACAGCGTGAAATAGCATGCTGGCCTTCATAACAAGAGGGATTGAGTATAGAAGCAAAGAGGTGCTTCTGCAGCTGTACAGGGCCCTGGTGAGACCACACCTGGAGTACTGTGTACAGTTCTGGTCTCCAAATTTGAGGAAAGACATTCTGGCTATTGAGGGAGTGCAGCGTAGGTTCACGAGGTCAATTCCTGGAATGGCAGGATTGCCTTACACGGAAAGACTGAAGCGACTGGGCTTGTATACCCTTGAGTTTAGAAGACTGAGAGGGGATCTGATTGAAACGTATAGGATTATGAAAGGACTGGACACTCTGGCAGGAGGGAACATATTTCCGTTGATGGGGGAATGCCGAACCAGAGGACACAACTTAAAAATACGGGGTAGACCATTTAGGACAGAGATGAGGAGAAACTACTTCACCCAGAGAGTGGTGGCTGTGTGGAATGCTCTGCCCCAGAGGGCAGTGGAGGCCCAGTCTCTGGATTCATTTAAGAAAGAATTGGATAGAGCTCTTAAAGATAGTGGAGTCAAGGGGTATGGAGATAAGGCTGGAACAGGATACTGATTAGGAATGATCAGCCATGATCATATTGAATGGCGGTGCAGGCTCGAAGGGCAGAATGGCCTACTCCTGCATCTATTGTCTATTGTCTATTGTCTATTGTCTAGTCTGATATGCTAGAACAGGTTGATGGTAGGAAGGAGGATGTGCTGCATATTTTGAAAACATAAGATAGGATAAATCCCCTGGGCCAAACAGATATACCCCAGGAGATTGCTGTGCCTTTGGTGATAATCTTTGTAATCTCACTGGCCACTGGAGTAATGCCAGATGATTGGATGGTGGCAAATGTTATTCTCTTGTTCAAGAAAGAGAATATGGACAATCCTGGGAAATACAGATCAGCCAGTCTTACATCATGGTGTGAAAATTATTGACGAGAATTGTGAGAGGCAGGATTTATGATTACTTGGAAAATGATAGTTTGTTTAGAGATAGTCAGCATGGCTTTGTAAGGGCAGCTCATGCCTCACAAACCTTATTGAATTCTTTGAGGATGTGACAAAACACATTGATGAAGGTAGAGCAGTGGATATGGTGTACATGGATCTTAGCAAGGGGCTTGATAAGGTTCCCTGTAATAGGCTCTTTCAGAAGGTAAGGAGTCCTTGGATACAGGAAAATCTGGTTGTCTGAATTGGCTGGTCCATAGAAGACAGAGGGTGGTGGTGGATGGAAAGTACTCCACCCAGACCCCTCGGTGATCAGAGATGTTCCACCGGGATTGGTTCTGGGACCTCTGCTCTTTGTGATTTTTATAAATGACGTGGATGAGGATGTGGAAGGTTGGGTTAGTAAGTTTGCTAATGACATGAAGCTTGGTGAATTTGTGAATAGTTTGGCAGGCTGTGTCGGTTGCAACGGGACATTGGCAGGATGCAGAAATGGGCTGAGAAGTGGCAGATGGAGTTCAACCTGGAAAAATGTAAAGTCATTCATTTTGGAAGGTCAAACTTGAATGCAGAATGCAGGGTTAAAGGCAGGATTCTTGGCAGTGTGAGGAACAGCGGGACCATGTGGAAGATGTGGAAGCTTTAAAGAGATTTGCCAGGATGCTGCCTGGACTGGAGGGCATGTCTTATGGGGAAAGGTTGAGGGAGCTGGGGCTTTTCTCATTGGAGAGAAGAAAGATGAGAGGTGATTTGAAAGTGGTGTACAAGATGTTGAAAGGCAGAGATAGAGTGGATAGCCAGAGATTTTTTCCCAGGGGGCATAATTTTAAGTTAATTGGAGGAAAGTTTAGGGGAAATGTCAGAGATAGGTTCTTTACACAGAGAGTGGTGAGTACATGGAATGCCAGCAGTGGTAGTAGAGTCAGAGACATTAGGGACATTTAGAACATAGAACATAGAACATAGATCATAGAAAAATATAGCACAGAACAGCCCTTCAGCCCACAATGTTGTGCAGAGGATTAATCCTAATCTAAAATAAAATAACCTAATCTATGCACCCTTCAATTCACTGCTGTCCATGTGCATATTCAGCAGTCGTTAAAATGTCCTCAATGACTCTGCTTCCACCACCATCACTGGCAACACATTCCATGCATTCACAACTCTCTGCGTAAAGAACCTATCTCTGACGTCTCCTTTATATCTTCCTCCTAATATCTCCAAACTATGACCCCTCATGCCAGTCAATCCTGCCCTGGGAAAATGTCTCTGGCTATTGACTCTATCCATGCCTCTCAGTACCTTGTATATCTCGATCAGGTCACCTCCCTACCTCTCTTCCTCCTTGTCTCCAGAAAGAAAAGTCTGAGCTTGGTCAACCTCTCCTCATAAGACAAGCCCTCCAGTCCATGCAGCATCCTGGTAAACCTCCTTTGTACCCTCTCCAAAGCCTCTGTATCTTTCCGATAATAGGGCGATGAGAACAAGACAATCTTCCAAGTGTGGTCTCACCAGGGACCTGTAGAGCTGCTGCAAAACCTTGCGGCTCTTAAACTCGATCCCACTGTTAATGAAAGCCAAAACACCATATGCTTTCTTAACAACCCTATCCATCTGGGTGGCAACATTGAGGAATCTATGTACATAGAACATAGAACAATACAGCACAGAACAGGCCCTTCAGCCCACGATGTTGTGCCGAACTTCTATCCTAGATTAAGCACCCATCCATGTACCTATCCAAATGCCGCTTAAAGGTCGCCAATGAATCTGACTCTACCACTCCCTCGGGCAGCGCATTCCATGCCCCCACCACTCTCTGGGTAAAGAACCCACCCCTGACATCTCCCCTATACCTTCCACCCTTCACCTTAAATTTATGTCCCCTTGTAACACTCTGTTGTACCCGGGGAAAAAGTTTCTGACTGTCTACTCTATCTATTCCTCTGATCATCTTATAAACCTCTATCAAGTCACCCCTCATCCTTCGCCGTTCCAACGAGAAAAGGCCGAGAACTCTCAACCTATCCTCGTACGACCTACTCTCCATTCCAGGCAACATCCTGGTAAATCTTCTCTGCACCCTCTCCAAAGCTTCCACATCTTTCCTAAAGTGAGGCGACCAGAACTGCACACAGTACTCCAAATGTGGCCTAACCAAAGTCCTGTACAGCTGCAACATCACCTCACGACTCTTGAATTCAATCCCTCTGCTAATGAACGATAATACTCCATAGGCCTTCTTACAAACTCTATCCACCTGAGTGGCAACCTTCAAAGATCTATGTACATAGACCCCAAGATCCCTCTGTTCCTCCACCTGACCAAGAACCCTACCATTAACCCTGTATTCCGCATTCTTATTTGTTCTTCCAAAATGGACAACCTCACACTTGGCAGGGTTGAACTCCATCTGCCACTCCTCAGCCCAGCTCTGCATCATATCTAAGTCCCTCTGCAGCCGACAACAGCCCTCCTCACTGTCCACAATTCCACCTATCTTTGTATCATCTGCAAATTTACTGACCCACCCTTCGACTCCCTCCTCTAAGTCATTAATAAAAATTACAAACAGCAGAGGACCCAGAACTGATCCCTGCGGAACTCCACTTGTAACTGGACTCCATGCTGAATATTTACCATCTACCACCACTCTCTGACTTCGACCGGTTAGCCAGTTTTCTATCCAATTGGCCAAATTTCCCTCTATCCCATGCCTCCTGACTTTCCGCATAAGCCTACCATGGGGAACCTTATCAAATGCCTTACTAAGATCCATGTACACTACATCCACTGCTCTACCCTCATCCACATGCTTGGTCACCTCCTCGAAGAATTCAATAAGACAACCAAGATCCCTCTGTTCCTCCACACTGCCAAGAATCTTGTCTTTAACCCTATATTCAGCATTCGAGTTTGACCTTCCAAAATGCATCACTTCGCATTTATCCAGGTAGAACTCTATCTGGTATTTCTCAGCCCAGCTCTGCATCCTGTCTATGTCACACTGCAGCCTGCAATAATCCTCGATACTATCGATGACACCTCCAACATTTGTGTTATCAGCAAATTTACTAACCCACCCCTCAGCTTCCACATTCAAGTCATTTATACAAACTACAAAGAGCAGAGGCCCAAGAACAGAGCCCTGCAGCGCACCACTCACCACTGACCTCCAGGCAGAATACTTTCCATCTGCGACCACTCTTTGCCTTCTGTCAGCCAGCTAATTCTGAATCCATAAAGCCAAATCTCCCTGTGTCCCATACCTCCTGAATTTATGAATGAACCTACATAGGGAATTTTATCAAATGCTTTGAAGTCTATATGCACCACATCCATTGCTTGACCTTCATCGACCTGTCTCATCATCACCTCAAATGACTCAATAAGATTTGCGAAGCATGACCTGCCCCTCACAAAGCCAAGCTGACTGCCTTTAATCATGCTATGCTTTTCCAAATAATCATAAATCCTATCTTTCAGAATTTTTTCCAAAACCTTGCTGACCATAGATGTATGACTGCCTGGTCTGTAATTGCCAGGAATTTCCCTATTGAAAAGAGGAACAACATTCTCCTCCTTCCAATCCTCCAGTATGACTCCCGTAGAGAGTGAGGAAGCGAAGATCTTCACTAGCGGCTTAGCAACCTCTTTTCTCACTTCCTGGAGCAGCCTAGGTTAAATCTGGTCTGGCCCTGGGGACTTATCAATCTTAATGTTTTCCAAAGTTTCCAGCACATCAACTTCATCAATCTTGATCTGTTCAAGCCTGTTTCCCAGCTCCTCAAAGTTTTCATTCACAACAAGGTCCCTTTCTTCAGTGAAAACCCAAGCAAAAAACTCAATTAGGGCTTCCCCTATATGCTCAGACTCCATACACAAGTTCCCTACGCTATCCCTGACTGGCCCTACCTTCTCCCTGAACATTCTCTTATTCCTCACATTTGAGTAAAATGCCTTTGGGTTCTCCCTAATCCTTCCCACCAAGCATTTTTCATGCCCCCACCTGGCTCTCCACACTCCATTTTGGAGCTCATTTCTAGTAAGCCTGTAATCCTCTAAAGATGTGCTGGATCCTTGCTTCGTCCACCTTACGTAAGCTGCCTTCTTCCCTATGATGAGAAGCTCCTCTGCTCTCATCATCCAAGGCTCCTTAATCTTACCCCTTCTTACCTGTCTCAGAGGAAGACATTTATGCATCACTTGCAACAACTGCTCCTTAAACAGTCTCCACATGTTTGTTGTGCCCTTTCTGTGGAACTTTTGCTCCCAATCTGTACTTCCTAACTCCTGTCTGATAGCATCATAACTTCCTTTTCCCCAATTAAATATCTTCCCATGGTAACTGCTCCTTTCCTTCTCCATGGCTATGAGAAACGTGAGGCAATTGTGATCACTGTCACCAACGTGTTCTCCCACCACGAGATCGGACACCTGTCTTGGCTCATTGCCAAGCACCAAATTCTTAATGACCTCTCCCCTCATCGGTCTGTCCACATACTGAGTAAGGAAACCCTTCTGAACACACCTGAAAAAACGGTTCCATCCAAACCATCTGCACTAAGGAGGTACCATCAGTATTGGGAAAGTTGAAGTCACCCATAACAACAACGCTGCTACATCTGCATTTTTTCCGCCTATGAGTTCTTCAATCTGTCTACTGCTATTAGGGGGTCTGTAATAAACCCCAATGCTGTGGCTGCTCCCTTGCTGTTCCTAACTTCCACCCACACTGACTCAGTAGACAGACCTCAGTAGATCTCACCCACTTAAAACACAATCACTTCCCCTTCCAAGTGTCTCTTGGATAGGCACCTGGAAGATAGTATCTGGAAGATGAAGGGTATGTAGGTTAGTCAGATCTTAGAGTAGGATCGTAGTGGCACAACATCGAGGGCTGAAGGGACTGTACTGCACTGAAATGTTCTATGCTCCATGTTCCATGTTCTATGACGGGCTTATTAAGTAAGGAGCTATTGGAAACTCTGAGTCTGTATCTGGTGGAGTTTCTAATGATGAGAGGGGATATCATTGAAACTTACAAGCCTGGATAGAGTGGATACGGGGAAGATGTTTCCACTATTAGCAGAGTCTAGGGTCTGAGGGCACATCTTCAGAATGAAGGGACATCCCTTTAGAACTGAGATGAGGAGGAATTTCTTCAACCAGAGAGTGGTGACTATGGAACCCGTTGCTGCAGAGGGCTGTGGAGGCCAAACAACTGAATGTATTTAAGACTGAGATAAATAGGTTCTTTATTAGTAAGAGGATCAAGGATTGCAGAAGAATGGGGTTGAGAAATATATCAGCTATGATTGGATGATAGAGCAGACTCTGTGGGCTGAATGGTCTAATTTTGCTCCTACATCTTATTGTCTTATGATCTTATGATCAGCCTTTAATACTAATACTTTTCTCAGGACCCTTTCCCTTATGACTGTAATTATTTTAAGTTCCTTCCTCCCTTTAACCTCTTCAGTTACAACTTTTTCCGGGGTGTCAGTTGTCTTCCAGTAAAGGCAGATACAAAACTCTGCTCCCCACTTTCCCCTGTTTCTTATTTCCCATGTATTAAACCCAGAGACACACTCTCTAAATGACTCACAGTTTTCCTTTTCAAAGACATGTTGAAACCCATACAACCTTTTTATATGTTTCTAGCCAGCTTTTTCTCAAACTCTAATTTCATGTTCTTTGTTACTTTATAATCATTCTTTTTCTTTTTATTCTTACTAACCCTCTGACCTTACTCCAAAATTTTCAGAACTGGACACTTTTTTCTTTCAGTTTGACTCCATCTCTAACTTTCTTAATTAACCATACATTCATTTCCTCAATTTGATGAAATGTTTCTGTAAATGTCTGCGATACATTTTTACTGCTCCATCCCTTAGCCTTTTTACTAAATTAGCTTTAGCCAGATTTGTCTGCATACCCTTACGATTACCTTAGTTTCACTCCTGTCTTTATCAAATTGAATACAAAATTCAGTCATGTTATGATCAGTGTTACCTGGAGGTTGCCTACCCTCGAGGATTGTGAATGCTCTATTGTTGAATATATTTCAGGCTTGGATAGATGGATTTTTGACAATTTAAGGAATCTGGAAATGCAAAGCAGGCAGAAAGGTAGGGTTGAAGCTGACAATCATCTCTGAATGTTCTGAATGTGGAGCAGGTCCGAGGGGCAGAATGATCCATATTGGTTCGCTCTTTTACCTCTTTAAGCGTTAGCTATTGTCTGCAGTGAGACCTTATCCCAGCGCATTTCTATTCTGATCCTGTGTATTTGTTTATGAGGATACTAACAAGGAGTGAGCTACATAATGTTTACTCACATATATGTATAACAGTCTTATATGATAGACACATACATGTGTTGGAGAAAGTGAGGAGAGACAGAGTCGAAAAGTGTGGGGCTGAAAAAGCACAGCAGGTCAGGCAGTGGGTCAGGAATGTCATCCCTGATGAAGGGCTTCTGCCCAAAATGTCGACTCTCTTTTTCTTCAGATGCTGCCAGACCTCCTGTGCTTTTTCATTGTGCCACCTTTTTTGACTTCACCTACATATGTCGTACATGTATAACAGACATGTATGATTGACACATGTAAAATAGACATTTCCAACTGGCACCAAGGAAATGGAATCCCAAGTTGACTCAGTGCATCAATGGGATTGTCAGTGGGTAACATGTAAGCATGAGGAGACAGCATTCCCACTCCTAACAGCAGATTCTCACTGTATCATTCTTTGAATTCAACCGAAACCAGAGCCATTAACTGTCAATGATGTTGATATGAAAATGTCAGTTATTTCTCACTGAAATGTAATCACAAGTGAATGAGTTTCTTAAGATTTCAACAACAAACATTGCTTCCAGTATTGGATGAAATGACATTAAAAACAAAGAACTGAACACCAAAGAAATCCTTTGATGTTTCAAAATCCCATTTGTATTTAAGTGCCTCACAATGTACAGTGAGATTGTTATAATCTGCAGCACAAATCAAAGATTGCCAAATGTTTATTTTACATCCAGACTTCTCTCTGAGCTTCCTGATCCTTGCACTTTTATCAACGATGATGTATCCTCAGAGGTGAATGTCACAAATCTGTTCTCTTCCTCACCAGCCCTGGACAATGATGTAGGTCAGGCTGCATCCAAGGAGCAGGAGAATCGATGTTTCGGGCATAAGCCCTTCTACAGGAATGAGGAGAGTGTGTCCAGCAGGCTAAGATAAAAGGTAGGGAGGACAGACTTGGGGGAGGGGCGTTAGAAATGCAATAGGTGGAAGGAGGTTAAGGTGAGGGTGATAGGCCAGAGTGGGGGTGGGGGCGGAGAGGTCAGGAAGAAGATTGCAGGTTAGGAAGGTGGTGCTGAGTTCGAGGGTTGGGACTGAGACAAGGTGGGGGGAGGGGAAATGAGGAAACTGGAGAAATCTGAGTTCATCCCTTGTAGTTGGAGAGTTCCTAGGCGGAAGATGAGGCGCTCTTCCTCCAGCCGTCGTGTTGCTATGTCTGGTGATGGAGGAGTCCAAGGACCTGCATGTCTTTGGTGGAGTGGGAGGGGGAGTTGAAGTGTTGAGCCACGGGGTGGTTGGGTTGGTTGGTCCGGGTGTCCCAGAGGTGTTCTCTGAAACGTTCCGCCAGTAGGTGGCCTGTCTCCCCAATATAGAGGAGGCCACATCGGGTGCAGCGGATGCAGTAAATGATGTGTGTGGAGGTGCAGCTGAATTTGTGATGGATATGGAAGGATCCCTTGGGGCCTTGGAGGGAAGTAAGGGGGGAGTGTGTTCACAAGTTTTGCATTTCCTGCGGTTGCAGGGGAAGGTGCCGGGAATGGAGGTTGGGTTGGTGGGGGGTGTGGACCTGACGAGGGAGTCACGGAGGGAGTGGTCTTTTCGGAACGCTGATAGGGGAGGGGAGGGAAATATATCCCTGGTAGTGGGGTCCATTTGGAGGTGGCGGAAATGACAACGGATAATACGATGTATATGGAGGTTAGTGGGGTGTAAGGTGAGGACCAGTAGGGTTCTGTCCTGGTGGTGATTGGAGGGGCAGGGCTCAAGGGCGGAGGAGCGGGAAGTCGAGGAGATGCGGTGGAGAGCATCGTCGATCACGTCTGGGAGGAAATTGCGGTCTTTGAAGAAGGAGGCCATCTGGGTTGTTTGGTATTGGAACTGGTCCTCCTGGGAGCAGATGCAGTGGAGACGAAGGAATTGGGAATATGGGATGGCGTTTTTCCAGGGGGCAGGGTGGGAGGAGGTGTAGTCTAGGTAGCTGTGGGAGTCGGTCGGTTTATAGTAAATGTCTGTGTTGATTCGGTCGCCCGAGGTAGAAATGGAGAGGTCTAGGAAGGGGAGGGAGGAGTCTGAGATGGTCCAGGTAAATTTGAGGTCGGGGTGGAAGGTGTTAGTAAAGTGGATGAACTGTTCAACCTTCTCGTGGGAGCACGAGGCAACGCCGATACAGTCATCGATGTAGCGGAGGAAAAGGTGGGGGGTGGTGCCAGTGTAGCTGCGGAAGATGGGCTGTTCCACATATCCTACAAAGAGGCAGGCATAGCTGGGGCCCATGAGGGTGCCCATGGCTACTCCTTTGGTTTGGAGGAAGTGGGAGGATTGGAAAGAGAAGTTGTTCAGGGTGAGGACCAGTTCAGTCAGTCGAAGGAGGGTGTCAGTGGAAGGGTACTGGTTGGTACGGCGGGAAAGGAAGAAGCGGAGGGCTTTGAGTCCTTCGTGATGGGGGATGGAGGTGTATAGAGACTGTATGTCTATGGTGAAGATAAGGCGTTGGGGACCGGGGAAGCGAAAATCATGGAGGAGGTGGAGGGTGTGGGTGGTGTCCTGAACATAGGTGGGGAGTTCTTGGACTAAGGGGGACATGACCGTGTCGAGGTACACAGAGATGAGTTCGGTGGGCAGGAGCAGGCTGAGACAATGGGCCGGCTGGGGTAGTCAGGTTTGTGGATTTTGGGCAGGAGGTAGAAACGGGTGGTGCAGGGTTGTGGGACTATGAGGTTGGTGGCGGTGGATGGGAGATCCGCCACAAATTCACCTGCACCTCCACACACATCATTTACTGCATCTGCTGCACCCGTTGTGGCCTCCTCTATATTGGGGAGACAGGCCGCCTACTGGCGGAACATTTCAGAGAACACCTCTGGGACACCCGGACCAACCAACCCAACCACCCCGTGGCTCAACACTTCAACTCCCCCTCCCACTCCACCAAGGACATGCAGGTCCTTGGACTCCTCCATCGCCAGACCATAGCAACACGACAGCTGGAGGAAGAGCGCCTCATCTTCCTCCTAGGAACCCTCCAACTACAAGGGGATGAACTCAGATTTCTCCAGTTTCCTCATTTCCCCTCCCCCCACCTTGTCTCAGTCCCAACCCTTGAACTCAGCACCACCTTCCTAACCTGCAATCTTCTTCCTGACCTCTCCGCCCCCACCCCCACTCTGGCCTATCACCCTCACTTTAACCTCCTTCCACCTATTGCATTTCCAACGCCCCTCCTCCAAGTCCATCCTCCCTACCTTTTATCTTCGCCTTCTGGATACACTTTCCTCATTCCTGAAGAAGGGCTCATGCCCGAAACGTCGATTCTCCTGCTCCTTGGATGCTGCCTGACCTGCTGCACTTTTCCAGCAACACATTTTCAGCTCTGATCTCCAGCATCTGCAGTCCTCACTTTCTCCTGGACAATGATGTAGCGTAACATAGTAATTTTTGGGGTTTGGCCTCAGTAATGTTAGACCACATGTCACTAGAACCTGAGACAGGAAGATTCTGATGATGTCCTGCAAGAATCTACCTTGGAAATTGTATAAATCGCCAGAAAACATTTATTAATTTACAGCTCAATGTCTAGTTTTCCTCCAGCAACGAAACACCAAATCAGTATTACTTCAGGTTACATTGGGAGTCCATCCTGACTTTATAAGACCATAAGGTATAGAAGCAGATGTAGGCCATTCAGTCCATCGATCCTGCTCCACCATCCAGTGAGATCCTAGCTGATCTGATTATCCTCAACTCCACTTCACTGCCTTTTCCCGATAACCCTTGGTACCTGATTAAACGTCTGCCTATCTCAGTTTTGAATATACTTAATGACCCAGTCTTGACAGCCTTCTGCAGTAAGGAATTCCCCAGATTCACTGCCTCTGAGAGAAGAAATTCCTCCTTGTCTTTGTCTTCAATGTGTGAGACCTTATAGAACATAGAACATCAAACAATACAGTGCAGAACAGGCCCTTCCGACCTCGATATTGCGTCAACCTGTGAACTAATCTAAGCCCATCCCCCCACACTATCCCATCATCATCCATGTGCTCATCCAAGGATTGTTTAAATCTCCCTAATGTGGCTGAGTTGACTACATTGGCAGGTAGGGCATTCCACGCCCTTACCACTCTCTGCGTAAAGAACCTGCCTCTGACATCTGTCTTAAATCTATCACCCCTCAATTTGCAGCTATACCCCCTCGTACAAGCCGACATCATCATCCTAGGAAAAAGACTCTCACTGTCCACCCTAATTCTCTGATCACTTTGTATGTCCCTATTAAATTCCCTCTTAGTCTTCCACTCTCCAATGAGAACAGACCCAAGTCCATCAGCCTTTCCTCGTAAGACCTTCTCTCCAGACCAGGCAACATCCCGGTAAATCTCCTCTGTATGTTTTCCAATGCTTCCACATCCTTCCCGAAATATGGCAACCAGAA
Source organism: Chiloscyllium punctatum (assembly GCF_047496795.1). Classification (NCBI taxonomy): domain Eukaryota; kingdom Metazoa; phylum Chordata; class Chondrichthyes; order Orectolobiformes; family Hemiscylliidae; genus Chiloscyllium; species Chiloscyllium punctatum. Next base: position 80,226,777 of record NC_092767.1, on the reverse strand, counting down.
CTGTACAGAATATTCTGAGAGCAGCCGCACTAGCATTTTGTATAGTTGCAGCACAGCATCATGGCTCCAGAACTCAATCTGTCTACCAATAAAACCTTACACACCGTATGCCTTCCTAACAGCACTATCCACTTGGGTGGCAACTTTCAGGGATCTATGTACATGGACTCCAAGATCCCTCTGCACACCCACACTACCAAAAATCCTTCCATTGACCCAGTACTCTGCCTTCCTGTTATTCTTCCCAAAGTGTATCACCTCACATTTAGCTGCATTGAACTCCATTTGCCACCTCTCAGCCCAATTCTGCAGTTTATCCAAGTCTCCCTGTAACCTGTAACATTCTTCCTCACTGTCCACTACCCCACTGACTTTAGTGTCATCTGCAAATTTACTAACCCATCCACATTTGCCTGCGTCTAAGTCATTTATAAAAATGACAAACTGCAGTGGTCCCAAAAAAGATCCTTGTGGCTCATCATTAATAACCAGACCCCAGGCTGAATATTTTCCATCTGCCACTATTCGGTGCCTTCTTACAGAAGGCCAGATTCTAATCTAAACTGCAAAACCACCCTCAATCCCATGCCTCTGCATTTTCTCCAAAAGCCTACCATGCGGGGGACACCATCATCTCTTATTCTGAGATGATGCATCTTCGTCCTAGACTATCCCACACGGGGAAACAACCGTTTTATATTTACCCTCCCAAGTCCCTGAAGAATCTTTTATGTTTCAATAAGGTCACCACTCATTCTTCTTTATTCCAATGAGTACAAGTCCAGCCTCTCAACCTCTCCTTATAACGCAGTCCCTCCATACCTGATATTAGCTTAGTGAACCTATCTGGGTTGCTTCCAATGCCTGTATATCTTTCCTTCGATAAGGGGACCAAGACTGTTGACAGTATTCCAGCTGTGGACTGACAAGTGTCTTGTACCGTTTTTGCAAAATCAAAAGCATAAACATAAAATATTGGAGAAACACAAAAGGCCTGGCAGTATCTGTAGAAAGAGAGAGAAACAGAGTTAACATTTCAAATCCAGTGACCCTTCTGTTTGTCCCTCTGTTGATGCTGACAGACCTGTTGAGTTTCTCTAGCACTTTGTGTTGGTTTCAGATTTCCAGCATCTGCTACTTTTGTTTTATTTTAGCATTTATATTTCATGTTAAATGCTCGATGGTGATATACAATAACTCTGGCTAACTGCTGTGGGCTCTGTAAACCAGTGGAATATGAAATGAATTGAAACTGGAGTCTATTTTCCACAATGCAGGTCTGGCAATGCTGTAACCTCTCCTTTAGAGAAACTTGTTACAATTTTCTTTTCACTGAAGTTCTATTATTCAACAACTCACTCACCAATGTAACACAAACATTGATGGTGGTGTGTGACAAATGGGAACACATGAAGTGAGGCTGGAAATAGATTATCAGCAACTTTGGTTGTCCTATGCTTTCCAACACATTAAAATATGACAATGTACTACATATGTACAAGAGGAAGGATATGCTGTTAGATTTTAAATATCTCAAGTGAGCAGGAATATGGCATTGAGATAAAGGATTGACCATGATCCTGTTGAATAGCAAAACAGTTTTGAAGGGCTGAGAGGCCTAGTCCAGCTCCTAATTTCTATGTTATTCTCCCACTACCCAGTCTTCATTCCAACCGACATATCAACTATGGAACATGGATGCACTGTGTGCCCTGCTCTTGAGTAGCCACGATGTGGAGGTGCTGATGTTGGACTGGGGGTGGACAAAGTCAGAAGTCACCTGACACCATGTTGTAGTCCAACAGGTTTGTTTGAAATCATAAGCTTCTGGAGTGCTGCTCCTTGATCAGGTGACCACACTTCACCTGACAATGGGGCAGGATTCTGAAAGCTTGCGATTTCAAATAAACGTGTTGGACTATAACTTGGTGTCATGTGACTTCTGACGTTGTTCTTGAGTGGCACGGAGATCACTAGCATGGGGATGTAACCAGATGCCAGTCTCATTTCTGTTGGCATGGGCACAGTTCTGTAGCTTCCATTGTCTATTCTCAAGAACAATGCATCCAGCAGTGTGCTCAGAATCCAAAGTGAAAATGACAATATCTCAACTGAATCCCCAATGAACCCTGCCTAACTCATTCTCATTGAAGATGTAGCAACAGAATTATAAACTGTGTCTTGTTGTGGTTAATTTTCACTTATTTAGACTCAGCAGTTCTGTCTGCTCATCAGCTGGTTATTTGAAAATGATGTAGCTGTTACAAGCATTTTATTAGATACAACACGTCCCAAGTAAACTCGTCAGCTCTAATTGGCTTTAGTATGTAAATTAGATAAAAATGCTGACAGTGCCTTTGTTAATTGGCATGAGATCATGATCACATCTTTACCCATTAGACTGAAAGCAGTGGGCACTTTGTTGACCTCTCTCTAAGATGGATGTATTATTAAACTGTTTGTGGAATCCCCCTGTGCTGAAACCCATAATTCTTGTCTTCTGGTAACCTGCATCTATTGTTCACTGAAGGAAAGAAAGACTTTCATTTCCATAGCACCTTTCCCAACCTCAGGAATTCCTAAAACTCTTCACTAGCAGCAAGATAAATTTTGAAGCATAATCGTAATCATAACATCGGGTAGTAGTAAAACCAATTTTCGCATTGAAATATCTCTCAATCAAAAATGTCAATTGAGTGATGAATATTGCTCAGAATTTCAGGGAGCAATGCCTCAGTAACACACTGCAGTGTCAGTCCAGATGATGCATGCTGGTCTCTGAGGTTAGCGTTAATTCCATAACCTCCTGCCTCAGATATAGAAAAGCTGCCCCTGAGCCTTGGGAGAGGAATTCCCTCAGTTCCTCAGTTGCTGGAGACAGTGTGTATTAAGAAAGAAATTACACTACACAAGCTCAACACCCCAAAAATTAAATAGCAAAGGGAAACCAAGGAGAGTGATCATTATTTCAAAAAGGTGGAAGTGATTATTAGGTTATGAAGGTTTAGGTAACATTAGCTTTGCTCTGTTGGTCACATTGTTTACTGTCAATGTGAAGTCCCACATTAGACTAGGGACTTGAACTTTTCCCATACTGTATGGTCAGACGTGGCGTCCTGGAGATGAATTAAAACCTCAGGAATTCCTAAAACTCTTCACTAGCAGCAAGATAAATTTTGAATCCTGAGGTCTGATTGCTCAGCTGAATGTCCAATGTTTGATCACAATATTGGAAGAACAACAAAGAATTCTCTTGCTGTTCTCACTTGATTAACATATATCACTGAACCACTTGTATGCAAAACAACAAGGGGCCTTCAGTGTTAGCTGCCTGCTGATGTCCTGCTAACACAATGAAACCTTTTACAAATACAACTTCTCAATTTCTTCACTCCACTTCCTCCTTACCTAGTTTTCCTATCATGACACCAGTTCATATGGTTCCATCCCAAGCTAAACACAATACGTCATAACAAGGCTGCTGAGTGGAAAAGTTGGCTACATTATGGTATTGTCACAAGACTAATAATGCACAGATGCAGGCTAATGTGCTGGTGAAATGCTTTGAATTTAACCACAACAGATGGTGAAATTTAAATTCAATAAAAGCTGTTCTAATGTGGTCATGTGACCATTGCCAATTGTCATAACAATCATAACAATCCATCTGGTTCACTAATGTCCTTTAGGGAGGGAAATCTTACCTGGTGTGGTCCACATATGACTCTAGACCCCCAGCAATGTGTTTGACATTTACCTGCCCTCTGGGCAGTTAAGGATGGACAATAAATGAAAACTTGAGGTAAAAACAATGACTGCAGATGCTGGAAACCAGATTCTGGATTAGTGGTGCTGGAAGAGCACAGCAGTTGAGGCAGCATCCAAGGCGCTTCGAGGAGCTGTGATACAGTCTTGACCAGATCAAGATTGATGAAGTTGATGCGCTCAAAATTTTAGAAAACATTAAGATTGATAAGTCCCCAAGACCAGACCAGATTTATCCCAGGCTGCTCTGGGAAGTGAGAAAGGAGGTTGCTAAGCCCTGGCGAGGATATTTACCTCCTCACTCTCCACGGGAGTCATACTGGAGGATTAGAAGGAGGCAAATGTTGTTCCTCTTTTCAAGAAGGGTAATAGGGAAATCCCTGGCAATTACCTTTGTGGTCAGCAAAGTTTTGGAAAGAATTCTGAGGGATAGGATTTATGACTATTTGGTAGAGCATAGTGTGATTAAAGGCAGCCAGCATGGCTTTGTGAGGGGCAGGTCATGCCTCATAAATCTTATTGAGTTCTTTGAGGAGGTGTCAAAACTGGTCGACGAAGGTCGAGCAGTGGATGTGGTATATATGGATTTCAGCAAGGCATTTGATAAGGTTCCCCATGGAAGGCTCATTCATAAAGTCAGGAGGTATGGGATACAGGGAGATTTGGCTGTCTGGATTCAGAATTGGCTGGCTGACAGAAGGCAGGGAGTGGTTGGAGATGGAAAGTATTCTGCCTGGAGGTGAGTGTTAAGTGGGGTCCCACAGGGCTCTGTTCTTGGGCCTCTGCTCTCTGTAGTTTTATAAATGACTTGGATGAGGAGGTTGAGGGGTGGGTTAGTAAATTTGCAGATGACACAAAGGTTGGAGGCGTCGTCGATAATATAGAGGGCTACTGCAGGCTGCAGCGTGATATAGACAGGATGCAGAGCTGGGCTGAGAAATGACAGATGGAGTTCAACCTGGTTAAATGCAAAGTGATGCATTTTGGAAGGTCGAACTCGAATGCTGAATATAGGATTAAAGACAGGATTCTTGGCAGTGTGGAGGAACAGAGGGATCTGGGTGTGCAAGTACATAGATCCCTCAAAATTGCCACCCAAGTGGATAGGGTTGTCAAGAAAGCATATGGAGTTTTGGCTTTCATTAACAGGGGGATCGAGTTTAAGAGCCGCAAGGTTTTGCTGCAGCTCTACAAGTCCCTGGTGAGATCACACTTGGAATATTGTGTCCAGTTCTGGTTGCCTCCTGTAGGAAAGATACAGAGGCTTTGGAGACGGTGCAAAGAAGGTTTACCAGGATGCTGCCTGAACTGGAGGACTTGCCTTATGAAGTGAGGTTGAATAAGCTCGGACTTAGGGAAGGAGGAAGAGAGGAGACCTGATCGAGATGTACAAAATAATGAAACGAATAGATAGAGTCAATAGCCAGAAACTTTTCCCCAGGGCAGGATTGACTGGTACAAGGAGTCATAGTTTGAAGATATTAGGAGGAAAGTATAAAGGAAACATCAGAGGTAGGTTCTTTATGCAGACAGTTGTGAATGCATGGAATGCATTTCCAGCGGTAGTGATGGAAGCAGAGTCATTGGGGACATTTAAGTGACTGCTGGACATGCACTTGGAGAGCAGTGAGTTGAGGGGTGCGTAGGTTTAGTTACTATATTTTACATTAGGATTAAATCTTGGCACAACATCGTGGGCCAAAGGGCCTGTTCTGTGCTGTACTTCTCTATGTTCTATGTTCTAAATGCTGGACTACCAAGTGACACCCGCATCCCGCAAACCAATTTAAAAAAGGGAAAAGCTGATACTCACTGCATCTTAAATGGCCCAGTGCATCATGGGAACCAATTCATTGAAGTGGATAATAAATGTCATCACACTAATGACATCGGGACTGAATTTGTTATCATTTCCTATACAGTGTAATCAAAACATTGTTAATTTGCACAAAATTCCCCAGTGAATGAATGATTCAAGAAGCTTGCGTCTCTTTGGCAGTAGAGTCTACACTTAGAAATCTTCTCATGCTCTCCTCGCCCCCACCCACCTCTCACCATTGTTCTGGGGTTGAAAGCAGTATCTTAGTTAATGCCAAGTTGATCTGAGCAATCTAATTTCCACGGAGAATCCATAACTTTCAAACTATGGAACCTGCTGAGAAATGGATTTATTGTTTTCAAGTCTTCAGAATCACCTGGTGTTCCCCAGAATACTGTCAAACAGTCATCAAGATGTATAGCATTGAAACAGATCCTTCAGTCCAACTCAACCATATAGACCAGATATCATAAATTAATCTATTCTCATTTGCCAGCATTTGGCCCATATCCCTCTAAACCCTTACTATTCATATACCCATCTATATGCCTTTTAAATGTTGTAATTGTACCGAACTCCACCACTTCCTGTAACAGCTCATTCCATACACGCACCACCCTCTATGTGAAAATATTGCACCTTAGCCTCTTTTAAATCTTTCCCCTCTCACCCTAAACCTGTGCCCTCTCTTCTGGACTCCCCTACCTTGGAGAAAAGACCTTGTCTATTTACCCTATTCATGCCTCTCATGAATTTACAAACCTCTATAAGGTCACCCCTCAGCCTCTGATGGTCCAGGGAAAATAGCCCCAGCTTGTTCAGCAAAAGGAGACCTTTGATTTCTCTTGAATATGTTTGTAGTTAGTAAGCTTAGTGACATGAAAAATTAGTGCAGTTGACTATAGTGGGGTGGATGGTCTCAGGCTACAGACTGATATCGATCAGCTGGTAAATTGGGCAGATGATGGCAGATGGAATTTAATCCAAATACATGAGAGATGATGCATTTTGGGAAGTCTAGCAAAGGAAGGATATGCATAATGAGTATTGAGGTGCTCTGCGGAACAAAGGGATATTGGTGTACAAGATCATACATCCCTGAAGGTGTCAGCACAGGTAGACAGGCTGGGGAAGAAGGCATGAAGATTGCTTATTTTCATTAACTGGTGCTTCGATTATAGGAGCAAGAAAGTCTTCTTACAGGTTTATAAAACATTGGTTAGGCCACAGATGGTGTAATTGTGTGCAGTTCTGGTCACCACACTATCAGAAGGCCATGATTGTGCTGGAATTGGCACAAAGGTGATTCAACAGGATGTTGGGATGGGAAGTCTCACTTATGAGGAGAGATCAGATAGGCTGGGTTTGTTTTCATTAGAGCAGAGAAGACTGAGGGGAAATCTGATTGAAGTATATGAAATATCAGAAGCATTCACAAGGTAGATTGTGAGAGTTTCTACCACATGGCAGATATATCTAAAACCAGAGGGCTTGGATAAGGTAAGGAGCAAGTGGTTTAGAGGAGATCTGAGAAATAATATTTTCAACTGGGGCACTGCCTGAGAGGGTGGTAGAACAAGTTACACTCACAACATTTAAGTGGAGTCTGGATGAGTATTTAAAATGCCAGGGCATAGTAGGCTATGGACCAAATGCAGGAAAATTGGATTAGTGTAGTTTGGCCTTTTTTTGATCAGCACAGACATGGTGGGCCGAAGGGCCTGTTTCAGTGCTGCATGACTCTATGTCTCAGTATGAAGAAATTAGTCCCGATTAATAACTGTATGGAAAATGAGCTGCTTCACTGTTGGTCATTGCTGGGATCAAAGGAGAGAGGCGAAGAGGAGATCAGACAGAGGTTTTTGCAAGAACGGTTCCAGGAATAAGAAATCTCATTTAGGAGGATAGTTGGATAAGTTGGGACTGTTCTCCTCATGGAGACAAAGGTTGAGAGAAGATTTGATAGAAGATTTCAAAATCAGGTAGGCCTTGATTGTGTAGAGCAGAAGAAACATTTTTTTTCCTCAAACAAGGATTAAAAACTAGAGGGAACTGATTTCAAGTGAATTGAAAAAGGAGCAAATGTAATGCCAGAGGAAGTTTTTTTTAACACAGTGAGCATTTCAGGTCTGGAATGTGCTGCCTGGGAATGTGAGGCATTCAAGAGGGGCATTGGATGATCACCTGGATGGAAACAGTGTGCAGGCATATGGGCAAAACGCACTGGGTAATGATACTCTTTTGAAGAGCTGGTGCAGGCACGATGGGCTGAATGGCCTCCTACCATGCTGTAACAATTCTGTGACTCCTAAGCCAACCAAAATAAAATACTTATAAATGCAACAGAATAAAGAAAAAAACTTGTGTTTTTGGAGCAACTTCCCAAAACTATTCCAAGCCAATTAACTGGTTTGGAAGTGCAGTGGCTCCTGTTGCTTCTGTAGGTATTAAGGCAGAGGATTTGTTGCTGTAGAATGTTTTGCTGTGGAATTTGCAGCTGTGGAATTTACTGCTCTGGAAATTGTTGCTGTGGAATTTGTTGCCGCGGAATTTGTTGCTGTGGAATTTGTTGCTGTGGAATTTGCTGCTGTGAAATATGCTGCTGTGGAATTTGTTGTTCTGGAATTTGTTGCTGTGGAGTTTGCTGCTGTGGAATTTGTTACTGTGGAATTTGCTGCTGTGGAATTTGTTACTGTGGAATTTGTTGCCGTGGAATTTACTGCTCTGGAAATTGTTGCTGTGGAATTTGTTGCCGCGGAATTTGTTGCTGTGGAATTTGCTGCTGTGGAATTTGTTACTGTGGAATTTGCTGCTGTGAAATATGTTGCTGTGGAATTTGTTGTTCTGGAATTTGTTGCTGTGGAATTTGTTGCTGCAGAATTTGCTGCTGTGGAATTTGTTACTGTGGAATTTGTTGCTCTGGAATTTGTTGCTGTGGAATTTGCTGCTCTGGAAATTGTTGCTGTGGAATTTGCTGCTGTGGCATTTGTTGCTATGGAATTTGTTGCTCTGGAAATTGTTGCTGTGGAATTTGCTGCTGTGGCATTTGTTGCTGAGGAATTTGTTGCTCTGGAATTTGTTGCTGCGGAATTTGTTGCTCTGGAATTTGTTTCTGTGGAATTTGTTGCTGTGGAATTTGCTGCTGCGGAATTTGTTGCTGTGGAATTTGTTGCTCTGGAAATTGTTGCTGTGGAAATTGTTGCTGTGGAATTTGCTGCTGTGGAATTTGTTCCTCTGGAATTTGTTGCTCTGGAATTTGTTGCTCTGGAAATTGTTACTGTGGAATTTGTTCCTCTGGAATTTGTTGCTGTGGAATTTGCTGCTGTGGAATTTGTTGCTGTGGAATTTATTGCTGTGGAATTTGCTGCTGTGTAATTTGGATTCACAGGAAGCAGTTTACTGCAGATAGATTTAAGAGAAAATGCAGCATGTTCTGGGAAGAAAGGAATGGAGAATTAGGATGGCAAATTTAGGTGAGGAAAGGCTTGGATGGAGGAGGAATACTGTCACGGATTAGTTCAAATCTCCTGTTTTTGTCCCACATACTCTACACAATCCTACTCCCATGGACAGCAGGGAGATAAAGATATCAAGCACTTGAATTTATATAACACCTGTCACTCAAGCTGAGCGGCAGAATTTGAACGCACAGTCTCTGATTGAGATACATGGCTATTAGCAGCTGAGACCAGCTGCCAAATAAAGATGATCGAGGGAGAGATTCTCTGAGTGTTGACTATTTCCTGGGCGACCTGCCATTTCTCATAACATACGGCCAAAAGGCAAGGATCTGTCCTGGCAGTAAGTACTTGGCACATCAGCCAGGCTCCCTTCAAAAGGACACCAATGTAGTAAAGGGTTTGGACTGAGCACAGAGGACACAGTGGGCACGGAGTTGAATATTTTAACCTCAACAGGCTGCCTCCCTGCCAGGAAAAGAGTCTGTGAAACTAACAGCAGCTCCGAGACCACCTTCAGACTCTCTGTTACAATAATCCTACTCTGTTACAGAATCACAGTCAGCAGCCACTGTGCCAGCTCCTGTGATTTTGGCCAACTCCCCACTAACAAAAACAATTATATTTATATAGCATCTTTAATTTAGCAAAATGCCCCCATGGTTTTTCACAAGAATGTTATCAGGCAAAATTTGACACTGAAAGAAGATATTAGAGTAGGTGAAGTGGCTTAAGGAGGGAAGGTGTGGAAAGGTTTGGGCTCAGGAAGCTGAAGACCATGGTTGCCTTAACATTGAGGATGTGCATGAAGACAGAATTGGAAGAGAAACATGGTTGCCCTGGTGCATTGTGGAACAGGAGGAACAAGTGGCAATGACAATGCAAGTAGCTGCACAGGAACAATGTCTACTCACTCCACTCTTGTGAACCAGCTTCAGAGTCTAAATCATGATGATTCAACTAAAACTGTTGTTACACGACAACCCAAATTGACAGCAGGTTGGAGCTGATAAAGCAGAGATATGCATCTCATTTCAGATGTTCACACCAGCACGGTGCTCGTTAATGAGTCTGGCATGTCAGCCTTGCCACGGCAGGCTATTATCTTCCTAGTTTCAGCTTGTGAAGCAAGAAGATGAAACATTGCTTAGAACTAGCAAGAAAAAGCAAAATCACTGGAAATCTGATGCAGGACGTGTTTGGTGCAAAGAACAAGCCAAGTCAACAATGCAAGAGAAATGTGGGTCACATTTTCAGGCAGGATCTTTCATTTGGAATCGTAAACTCTAAAGTCACCATTGTGCTCTCTCTCATTAGAGATAGAGCGCGAGATGACTAGTGATGGTTTAACCTGTGGGTCACCACACTTCAGGAAGGCTTGAAAAATCAGGACCTCCATTATACTCTTGGCTGATGTGAGCGTTGAACCCATGCTGTTGGTATCACACTGCATCACAAACTAGTCATCCAACTAATCAGCCCCACTCAGAAGACTAAAGAGTGAGTCATTCCATGGCTTATATTCAGCACTTTATCTGCTATAGGGGGCAGTGTTGCCTCTGGACTGTTTCTGGTAACCTCTGGACTGCCTGGGAGTTCCATGGCATCTGAGAGATGAACAAATCGAGGAGATGAATCCCTTTAAATTGAGCCACAACAAGCAGCAGAGCCCTTGCTTCAGAGTGGGCCTATAACTTATGCATGTTCTGATCAATAACCAGCACATAACAGATACAGCTGCTTTCAGAGCAAAGAGCATCAGAGATTATTTCATCCATGATTAACCAATAAACAAGGAACCTGATGAGTCAGACTATCAACAGTGAGAGTGTTGTGAAGACAATACCCCCCAGAGTTGTCAATCCTCAACAGGCTATTTTTAAATTTCTAAAATATCCTTGATTCATAAAAAAAGCTTTATATACACATATAGTCACCAGAGCACATTGTTCTGTACAGTCTTTACACAGGGTAAAAACAATCTCTGCAGATGCTGGAAACCAGATTCTGGATTAGTGGTGCTGGAAGAGCACAGCAGTTCAGGCAGCATCCGAAGAGCAGTAAAATCGACTTTTCGGGCAAAAACCCTTCATCAGGAATAAAGGCAGCGTACCTGAAGGGTGGAGAGATAATTGAGAGGAGGGTGGGGGTGGGGAGAAAGTAGCATAGAGTACAATAGGTGAGTGGGGGAGGGGATGAAGGTGATAGGTCAGGGAGGAGGGTGGAGTGGATAGGTGGAAAAGGAGATAGGCAGGTAGGACAGGTCATGGGGACAGTGCTGAGCTGGAAATTTGAAACTAGGGTGAGGTGGGGGAAGGGGAAATGAGGAAACTGTTGAAGTCCACATTGATGCCCTGGGGTTGAAGTGTTCCGAGGCAGAAGATGAGGCGTTCTTCCTCCAGGCGTCTGGTGGTGAGGGAGCGGCGGTGAAGGAGGCCCAGGACCTCCATGTCCTCGGCAGAGTGGGAGGGGGAGTTGAAATGTTGGGCCACAGGGCGGTGTGTTTGATTGGTGCGGGTGTCTCGGAGATGTTCCCTAAAGCGCTCTGCTAGGAGGCACCCAGTCTCCCCATTGTAGAGGAGACCACATCGGGAGCAACGGATAAAATAAATGATATTAGTGGATGTGCAGGTAAAACTTTGATGGATGTGGAAGGTTCCTTTAGGGCCTTGAATAGAGGTGAGGGAGGAGGTGTGGGCGCAGGTTTTACAGTTCCTGCGGTGGCAGGGGAAGATGCCAGGATGGGAGGGTGGGTTGTAGGGGGGCGTGGCCTAACCAGGTAGTCATGGAGGGAACAGTCTTTGCGGAAGGCGGAAAGGGGTGGGGAGGGAAATATATCCCTGGTGGTGGGGTCCGTTTGGAGGTGGTGGAAATGTTGGCGAATGATTTGGTTTATGCGAAGGTTGGTAGGGTGGAAGGTGAGCACCAGGGGTGTTCTGTCCTTGTTACGGTTGTAGAACACACAAACCAAAGGGATTTCTTACTCATACCAGACTATATGTACCTACGTTTGAGGCATGCGGAGGGTGAGCAGACCCCCATCTAACTTTGGTAGAAAGGTCTTAGATTCTTTTTCAGGCAATAAACTCTCCAAGGACTGCACTTCTCCAACTCTGCTCTCTGCCCCAACTCAATTCCTTCCTCTCACCATTCACATTGTACCTTAAGCCTGACCCAAGATCAAAGAACTGGGCAATATGACCCATTGAATCAGCACCTTCAGAGTAGGTGGGTTGAATATGTGAACATTAAACCACTGCTTTCAAACATCACAAAAGAAATTATTACTAGATCACTTTACGTTTTATTTAAGTCAGCTATGCTTAGTTTGTATAAGGACCTCTGCCAGTTTGAATCGCAGGCAGTGAAATAATCATTTGCACCTTTGTCTTTTACACATTCACATGTCCTGAAAGCATCAAATCAAGGAGAGTTTTGGTTTTGAGAGTATGATTTTATTTGTAATGAGAATCACGGTGTTATTAGAGAATTGCTGAAAGATGGGTTTCAATAATAAAGCCATAGTTTCGGGGGAGGAGGGAAAAAGAAACAAAGAACGAGAGATTATGTTTTTATATAAATGTGATTTGCTTCCACATATAAATTTGCCTTCAGGAGTGAAAATTTTCACTCTGTTGAAATGAGTGGCTCTTTGACATGTTTGGTGTCTGTGTGTGTGTGTCTGTTTGTGTGTGTCTGTGTGTCTGTGTGTGTGTCTGTGTGTCTGTGTGTGTGTGTCTGTGTGTGTGTGTGTGTGTGTGTCTGTGTGTGTGTCTGTGTATGTGTCTGTGTATGTGTCTGTGTGTGTGTGTCTGTGTGTGTGTATATGTGTCTGTGTGTGTGTGTGTGTGTGTATGTATGTGTCTGTGTGTGTGTGTGTGTGTGTCTGTGTGTGTGTCTGTGTATGTGTCTGTGTGTGTGTCTGTGTGTGTGTATATGTGTATGTGTGTGTCTGTGTGTGTGTGTGTGTGTATGTATGTGTCTGTGTGTGTGTGTGTGTGTATGTATGTGTCTGTGTGTGTGTGTGTGTGTGTGTGTGTGTATTCTGAAGGCTATTTTTCATCTCCAATCAGTTTAACCTCAACTCTGTAAATTAGCTTGCAGAGCAACTCCCCACAGGCATTGGTGTCGGAGCTGAGAAGGAGGAATGGGGGGGAAGCAAAATGATGTTTTGTTCTGGTTGGTGAGAAGCAGCTCGGCCAGTCTTCTAACAGTGATCAGTCTTGTCTCACTGTCTTATTGTGAGGCAGTAATGGGCAGCATTTGTCATTGGCATGATCTTCCTTGTTCGCCAGTCAGCTCCGACAGCTTGCTGTTTAAACCCCCAGTTTCTTAGATTCCATTTCTATTAAGATGAAATTCAAAACTGCTTTATCCTTTTCAATCATTTGTTAGCCAGAGACTTCCCCAGAGGTTGCAAAACCCGCTTTCAGGACTAGTGCGTCCATTGAAGTGAGAATGTTTGCTTCAGGGAAAAGTGTGAATGATGCATTTTCCAATTTGTGGGCCACTGTCTCAGAAATTAGGTCAGAAATTGTAACCGCTCCCATTGCAGTACACCCAGTCAGTTAGGATGGGGCGTCTCCTCATGGATTGCAATCTTCCCAATTGCAGTAATACTCGGTCAGTGGGTGAGGTGTGCGGAGGGAGTCACCTCATTTAAAAATAGCTAATGGTAGGTTGGCTCACAGAGGGCATCTCATTGTTGATTAATGGAGAGAAGGTGACACCAACAGGGTGTCGTGGCTGTGATCGGTTGAGAAGGGGTTGGTTCTTAAGGCTGGGGAGGGGGTCCATTTTCTTCTTCTGTTGCTTATGATTCCCAGCATTCGTAAGCAGGAACCCGTCCACACAGAGGGAGGAGAGCATCTTTACAGAATGTTCTTTTCCCATGTCTAGCTTGGAGCACAGGATGTGTTCAGCTTGCAGTTTGTTTGGAGGTGATACTTGGCTTGGGAAAATACAAAGCAGAGAAAGCAAGGCCAGCTAATTAATGATTTTCTCTTCTTCTTTGAGTTTGGCCAACGCCATATGAGAATAGATCTCTGCTGAATGGTCAAAACAATTCTAAACCCATTTGCCATCTCTCCTCTCGGCTGCATCACTTTCACCTGGCACATTTTTTTTGTTCCAAGGGACACTTCATTTTTCAGCTTGAGTCAGATGTTTTATTGCAAAGACAGCACAGTATGTCATAACATTACATGACATTAAATAACTGCAACCCACAGTTATTTACAAGGCAATTCTTTTAATATTTAGACTCATCTCTTCAGCGCAAACAGCTTCTCATGGCTCAGTTACCTTGCTTTTGGACAGCGCCCTAGTCCTTCACTCCAAAATGAGGGATAAACAACTTTAAAGAGGAGTAGCTGTTCTCATGTGAGCAAGTGTGTGAATCATCTAAGCACAGGAAGATTCTACAAAGAGCAATGATCGGAATGACAGAGTCATCCCATTTCTTGGATAAAGGCAAAATACTGCGGATGCAGGAGAGCAGAACTAGAAAGAAAAAGGAGCTGGAGAAATTCAGCAGGTTTCTCAGCATCTAGAGAAAGAGAAACAGTGTGGAATTAGAATAGTTAAGTGGTGGTTTCTGAATGGTACAGATTCAATGGGATGTGGGCCCTTTTCTGTGCAGTTGATCTCTATGACTGTAATATTTTCAATTTGGCATGACTTTTCTTCAGAGGATGAATCCTGTCTCGGAAGAAATGTTGGGCAGCAAAGTAATAGAGTGATATACGCTTGCTGAGATATTGCCAGGTGATCTGTAACACATCAGACAAGACATTGAACTGGACCGACAGCATCAATGACCAGTTCAATACAGGACTCTCACAGTCGGGTCCAGTCCATTGCAGTGCAGTCCAGTCAAGCCCAGCCCAGCCTAGGCTAGTCCAGCCAATCCCAGTCTGACCCAGTTTCAAGAATGGCATGATTCGCTTGGCATATGAATATTGTGGGGAGAGCTAAAAGGGAATGGACAGATTTGAACTTTTTAACAAAGCAAAGGGAGCAAAAGGTCAATGGGTTAACTTCCCCTTGGGGCTAGTGTAACAATGCAGTGGCTTTAAGAAGTTATTTTGTCCTTTTTTTTGAAGGGAGGTTTTAAGATGAAGGTACCAAGCTGGCTAGTGAATGTCCATAAAGTAAACAGCTTGGAGAACAAACCCACATAAATAAGATGCTGGACATGGGTTATCAAATGGAGAACAGTGTTCCTGAAATTGTTACTCAATTTTTTTTAAGTTGGAGCAATTGAAGTGGTCTGGCTGGGTGTAACCAGCTCTCTCTGAGCACGATTTCTAGGTCTTGTTTAGTTTTTAAGTTTAGCTTTCAGCAGTTGCTGCTAGAATCTCAATGGGGCAGGACCTGCTGGAGTTTTGAACCTATCTTTTCCCTTTCTTGATTACAACCAGAAGCTCAGGTTTCTCTTTGCTGCTGGGTTACTTAGAGTCATAGAGATGTACAGCATGGAAACAGACCCTTTGGTCCAACCCGTCCATGCCGACCAGATATCCCAACCCAATCTATTCCCACCTGCCAGCACCCGGCCCATATCCCTCCAAACCCTTCCTATTCATATACCCATCCAAATGCCTCTTAAATGTTGCAATTGTACCAGCCTCCACCACATCCTCTGGCAGCTCATTCCATACACATACCACCCTCTGTGTGAAAAGGTTGCCCCTGAGGTCTCTTTTATATCTTTCCCCTCTCACCCCAAACCTATGCCCTCTAGTTCTGGACTCCCCAACCCTAGGGAAAAAACTTTGTCCATTTATCCTATCCATGCCCCTCATAATTTTGTAAACCTCTATAAGGTCACCCCTCAGCCTCCAACGCTCCAGGGAAAACAGCCACAGCCTGTTCAACTTCTCCTTATAGCTCAAATCCTCCAACTCTGGCAACATCCTTGTAAATATTTTCTGAACCCTTTCAAGTTTCACAACTTCATTCCGATAGGAAGGAGACCAGAATTGCACGCAATATTCCAACAGTTGCCTGACCAATGTCCTGTACAGCCAAAACATGACCTCCCAACTCTTGCACTCACTACTCTGACCAATAAAGGAAGGCATACCAAACGCCTTCTTCACTATTCTACCTATCTGCGACTCCACTTTCAAGGAGCTATGAACCTGTATTCCAAGGTCTCTTTGTTCAGCAACACTCCCGAGGACCTTACCATTAAGTGTATAAGTCCTGCTAAGATTTGCTTTCCCAAAATGCAGCACCTCACATTTATCTGAATTAAACTCCATTTGCCACTTCTCAGCCCATTGGCCCATTTGGTCAAGATCCTGTTGTAATCTGAGGTAACCCTCTTCGCTGTCAACTATACCTCCAATTTTGGTGTCATCAGCAAATTTACTAACTGTACCTCTTAAACTCGTATCCAAATCATTTATGTAAATGACAAAGACTAGAGGACCCAGCCCCGATCCTTGTGGCACTCCACTGGTCACAGGCCTCCAGTCTGAAAAACAACCCTCCACCACCACCCTCTGAGCCATTTCTGTATCCAAATGGCTAGTTCTCCCTGTTTTCCATGAGATCTAACCTTGGAGACAAATCTTACCTGGGAGACAAATCAATTTTCTGAATTTGCCTTTTTACCAAGGTGTGTTTATGGAATGTTACAATATTGGAACAGTCAATTAGTCAAAGTTACTGTGTTTATTCTTCTGTTAAACTTTCCATTAAAGCTGTTATTCTAAATTCCTCTGTTATATTTTAACTATAGTGTTTAAGTAAATTGTGTTTTGCTTAATGTTGAGTAGTTTGACCATCACAAGTTACATTTACCTTTAAAATAAGGTAAGGTTAGGGTGTAGGTTACATTCTTAACATGAGTGAGTCTGATCTGGTGCATAGCAGTGGTGTTGAGATAAGTAACAGGTTTGGAGAGGAAAGCAGGGATCATCCTAATGTTGTTGAATGCTGCAGTGTATAGGGCAGATAGGAGCAAATTTGGACTATCGCAGTGAATGAACCTTAAGATATTCATATGGTTAATGTGCGTCACCCAGCTAGGTACAAGCTCATGATATTAATAAACTGAACAGAGAAAATGTTATTCTCTTCCAGCCGGTGTTGGTCTTGAGATTAAACATTAACCTGCATCACCTCTACAGGTGAAAAATACCATCCAAAGATAATATTTGAAGAAGAACATAAGACTCACTCAACAACAATAACTTAGATTTATGTTGCAGCTGCAATTGCTTAACATAGCTGAACACAAGCTGGTGGAACATCGCCTCAATTTCCACTTACACATTTACAACCTTTAGGATTCAGCATTGAGTTTAACAATTTCAGAAACACTGTTCTCCATTTTGATAACTCATCGCCAGCATCTTATTTATGCGGGCTTTTTCTCAGCAGAGTTGACCTATTTTCTGCTTTGAAAGCCTACTCATTATCTACATCCTTTCTCTACTACTATTATCACTCTTTCTGCCAATTGCTCACAGTCAATTTTACCATTTATTGCAGTCTCTTCTCCCCAGGTTTTCAAAACATAAGGCCCATCACTTTTCTAGTAAGTCCCCTTCAGTTCTGAAGACGAAACCTACAGAACTCTACACAGTAACTCACCTGTGCTTTCTCTCCACAGATGCTACCAGATCTGCTGAGTTTCTCCAGCACGTTTGGTTTTGTTTTTGGAAGTAATAAGGATGGACAATGGCAATCCTGCTTCAACCAGCATCTGCAGATTCCTCCTCGTTCATTTTTGCTCTATTTATAAGCCCACCTTTGAGACTTTTAACAAGCAAAAAAACTATTTATAAATTGAATTTATTCTAACCCACTGTTCCTGCAGCCATTAGTCATTTGCTTGGATACTCATCGATATGTTATTTTTCCATATTCATTCATTTTGCCTCGTTTAATGTGTGTTCTTTTTAATGACTTCTGTTTCCTGTGTCTTTTAATCAATTTATTTTATTTCAATTTCTGGAGACTGAAACATGCTTGATTCTTGGATACAGATAGTTAGGTTCATTCATTACGAATGATCTTGCAGGACAGCAGACCGATGACTTAATCTTGGGGAATACAGTTTCAAGACTGTAATATTAGAAACAGAGAGAAGGATAATAAGGAGCTAAAGGACGACTTGAGATTGTGCAGAGAGTCCATGCAGAAAGACTGCAGTATTTATAGGTTCTGAACTGCTCTTCTAGCCACTGCTTTTATATGGTGAGTCCATTTGAGCTTCCAATCACTGGTAACCCCCAAGATGTTGTTAGTGGGGGTTCCAGTGATGATGATTAGATTCTCTCTTGCTCAAGATGGCCATTGCCTGGCATTTGTGTGGTGCAAACATTTCTTGCCTCTTGCCAGTCCAAGTATTAGCAAGTTAGATATTGTTATTGTGGCGACATGGAGAGGTAAATGACAGGTCTGTCAACTCTGACATCCTTAGCAGTTCCACGTTTTCCTCACCCGAACTTATAAGACATGATTCGAATGGATGGAGTTTACCATAATCCCCAAAATTAACCCTTTCAGAACTGATTATACAACAATTCTTTCCGTGTTGTGCAATGTTATTTTTTTTCTGTGAAATGGGAATCTATGGAAGAAAAGTGGAAAAGATTTCCAGGCTGTAACCACACTCACATTGTCCAGTAAAACGTTGGATCAAAATGTCTCACACACCAATAAAACCAGGTCCTAGGGAGGGAAAAATCAGAGCGAAATTCTCTGGGAAAATTTTGAGAAATTATCCCTGACATTCAGGTTAACCCCAAGAACCACCCCTCCCCATTGTCCAAAGGTTCACAGAATCAGCTATGAAAGGACTTTGGAACTGCAAGAGGCCATTCAGCCCTCCATAAAGCTAACCCAAAATGTTCTTATTTCAGGGATCTTGTTCCACTTTGCCCAGTTTTTTCTTCTAAGGTGTACGTTCCCCTGTTTGCCAAAGGACCCTCCTTCACCACTCTCTCATGTTGGCCTGCCAGACATATTCCTGGGGTTATTCCAACTTGACCTGATTCCCTCTGCCTGGGATGAGGGAGGGTCAACATCCCTAAAGCTGAATTTTGTCTCAGAGAATAACCTGCCCTGCGTCAACTCAGGCTTTGCCAGGACAAAGCCAGACTCCCTCACTCACATGGCTGTGGAAGAGTGGAGCTTGGTCATCCAGAGCTTTTTTTATTTATACATGGGATGACGGCGTTACTGCCTGAGCCAGGATTTATTGTCTATTCCTAACTACCCAGAGGACATTTCAGAGTCAATCATATTGCTGCAGGTCTGGAGTCACATGTAGGCCAGACCGGGTAAGGATGGTAGTTTCATTTCCCTAAAAGGGAGGATATTAGTGATCCAGATGGGTTTTCCCAACAATCAACAATGGATTCATGGTCATCATTAGACTCTTAATTCCAGATTTTTTATTGAATTCAAATTCCACCATCTGCCATAGCAGGATTTGAACCCGGGTCCCCAGAATATTAGCTAGGTCTCTAGATTAGTTAGGTCTTTAGGGTGGCATGGTGGCTCAGTGGTTAGCGCTGCTGCCTCACCTGGGTTCGATTCCTGCCTTGGGTGACTGTCTGTGTGGAGTTTGCACATTCTCCCTGTGTCTGTGAGGGTTTCCTCCGGGTGCTCCAGTTTCCTCTCAAAGTCCAAAGATATGCAGATTAGGTGAATTGGCCATGCTAAATTGCCCGTAGTGTTAGGTGGATTAGTCAGGGATAAATATAGGGGGGTGGGTTACTCTTCGGAGGGTTGGTGTGGACTTGTTGGGCTGAAGGGCCTGTTTCCACACTGTAGGGAATCTAATCTAATCATTAACAGTCCAGTAGTAGTACCCTTTCCCCAACAACTCAATGAGATCCTGGTTGACCCATTCCTGAACACTGTTAGCCACCACTAATCAACAAAATCTTTATCGATCTTAGTATTGAAATCTCCAATTGACCTCCGGCTGCTTAAACACTTTGGGCGAGAGAGTTTCAGATTTTGAATGAAATTACAATTTCAATAAAATATTAAAATAGTGAATTCAATTCATAAAAATAATTCACAAATCTGAAAATCATAAAAGATGAATGAAATGTATAAACTAAATGCATGTTATTAATAAATAATTATTGCAGGGATCATATAAATAATTCCTGTTGAAGATGATTAAAGTCATGAGTCATTTTCAAGCCATTCACAGATTGAAAAAAAAGGCATTTTTAAAACACAATTGACCTTGAAATCTCTCCATGCTCCTTGCAATATGAAGAAAGTTTCAAATGACAAAGAATTGGGAGATGAATCTTTATCTTGTTAAAGTTCAGACAGTGTTTCTTTTTACTCCTCTTCCCTTTCAGACAGCAATTAACTCCAGTGGCAGCCAGCTCTTTGTCTCTCAGGCAGCACACTTCAGCACAATACACAAGTTGTCACTCCAGGGGAGTGTCTTTGAGGTAAGATGTTGAACTCAGGCTTTATACGCTGTCTTAAGTGGAAACAAAATAAATCATGCTATTATTTCAATGAAGAGTGGGACTTTGTCATTGATCAGAATTTACTTCTCTATCAAAATAATTAAATCAAAACCTGGCAATTATTGTGTGGTGTTTGTGAGAGGTTACCATCTGCTGTTTAGGAGTAGATAGTGTTAATTTTAAAGCACATCGAAAATCCTTTGTTGGCTGCAAAACGTATCAAGATATTCTGACATCAAAAAATGCTCTGTAGAGATGAAAGAATCATAGAATTATATTGAAATAATGGTACAGAGGTAGGTATCCCATCACCGGGTCCAACCTTTATTTACTTGTGCACAGAACACTGGGTGTGGTCAGCCAGCTCAGCGTCAGCCCCTAGACAAAGGAGACTCTGAATCTCCCATTTATCTCTGTCAGCCAGGGCTCCCTGATTGGCCCAGGTTAGCAATCCCAATCAAGGATCTCACTGTCAATAAGATCCACCTGATTCCAATCACTACATATACAGAGCAACGAAATGCCATTCAGCCTTCTGCACCTGTACTGGCCATTTGGAAAAGTTACTTGATTTAGCTCACTCCCCCAACTCTTACCCCATATCCCATACATTTATCTGTTCCAAGTATTGATTCAACTCCACCTTGATAGTAATTATTGAATCATAACCACCAAACATTCAGGCAACACTTTCACGATTCTAACATCTCCTGCTTGTTAAAGATATCTCCTATCATGCTCTTTTTAATCAATTACCTAAAATTTGTGTCCTCTTGTTGTGGCAACAATTTCACCTTAACTTCGCTATTAAAATCCATCTATTTTTGAACACCCATTTAAATCTCCCTGAACTCTCTCCTCTCCAAGGCTCCTCTCATCAATCCATAACTGACTTGGCTCATTCTGGTAAGTCTCCTCTGTACCTGTTCTCTGGCCTTGGCTTCCTTCCTGACAGGTGGAGACTGAGTGCAATAGTGTAGGAGTCTCAAAATGACTATGCCAAGGAAACACTGGGGGGAGGAGGGGCCGGTTGCGCTGGTCTGTCGCAAATTGACCATATGGAACATGCTCAGTTGGAAGCGGGACCATCTATGACATGCTATTGGTTGCCTGCTGATTCCTCATCACTCCTTCAAAGAAGATCCTCAGTGTTGGTGCTGACAGCCAACTGGCAGCCTCAGGAATATGGATTATGACAAGGAACAGGAACCCTGCATTTTTGAGCCTCTGGCATGTTGTCAACTCCCTCTCCAATATGTCAGCCACAATTAATGGCTCAGCTCTCTGCCCACCCCCTCCCACGCCAGTTTTTCCTCCTTTCTTGCCTAAATGAGCTTTCATCAAACCCTTTGTGTTTTCAGCTCCTCTGGGAGTCTCTTTCCACTATTTGCTGATGCGCGGTTTTCTAGTGTAACCAATAGCTGCCATTTAAGGTATTTGACAGGTGTTTTCCTTCAATTTGACTCATATTATCACAATTATTTAACTTTGCTCAGTCTGTAACCTGACACAAGCATAATGAGGCATTCCTGACACATTTAGATGGATACAGAACATAGGTTAGATCTTCAGGGTGAAATATTGGGTCATTAACTGTCTGGTTAAGTATATGTTGCGTTTAAAGATTACAACACTAGATACTTAACTGACACACAACATTACAAGCTCCTGTTGAAATGACTACATGAGGATTCATGTCTTTCTTAAATTAAAAAGTCAATAGTTTGAAACATTTGGTGTTTAGTGAGATGTTGAAAATTCATTGGCTCCCCCTGTTTCCACCAGCTAACCACTGCTTCTCCCACTGTCAAGGATCAGTGGGAAACAATGCAATGAAACCTGCAGCTGCATTAAACCCCTCAAGGAGGTTTACTCAGCAACAACACTGATCTCACCCACATCAGATTTTTTTGTCCTGTTTGATAATGTTCAGGTTTAAAATCCCAATCAGTGGTTTGGAACACTAGCCTGTGCTGAAACTGGGAGTGTTTGACTCCAAGCCTGAATGTGGAACAAGGATGATGGGGAATGGAAGCTCATAACATCCAGAGAGATTGACAATGGAAGTCGGGAGAGGGTCGAGAACGTCAAGATCCTTAGAGTGATGATAACTGACAACCTGCCCTGGACTTCCCATGTAGATGAACTGGTCAAGAAGGTACAATGCTTCTGCTTCCTTAGACAGGTTGGGAAATCTGACATGTCCATAAGGACCCTCACCAACCTTTAACAATGCAGTATAGAAAGCATATGATCTGGGTGCAGAACTGCCTGGTAAGGCAACTTCTCTGTCCAGGACCATGCAAAACTACAGAAGGTGGTGCGTGCAGGCCAAATCATCATGGAAGACAACTTTCCATCCATGGACTCTATTTATACTTCCTGTTGAATCATCAAAGACCCCTCCCACCGCAGTAATGCTCCCTTTCAACCTCTTCCATCAGGCAGAAGATACAGCAGCTTGAACACAACAGCAAGAACATGATTAGCAAGGTTAGTATTATTTAAAGTGAGAAAGGTCCATTCATCAGTCTAATAACAGCAGGGAAGAAGCTGTTCCTGAACCTGTTGGTACGTGTGTCTAGAGTTGAGTGTGGTGCTGCAAAGACACAGCAGGTCAGGCAGCATCCAAGGAGCAGGAGAATCGACATTTTGGGCATAAACTGTGGGTGCCCCGGCTACCCCTTTGGTTTGGAGGAAGTGGGAGGATTGGAAGGAGACGTTGTTGAGGGTGAGGACCAGTTCAACCAGGCAGATGAGGGTGTCGGTGGAAAGGTACTGGTTGGGATGACATAAGAGGAATAAACGGAGGGCTTGGAGGCCTTTATCGTGGTGGATAGGTGTGTACAGGGACTTGAGGAGCTTGAACAGTTCATCAACTTCACTAACACCTTTTACCATCTCCGGCAACCAATATAGACATCTACTACAAACCCAATGACTCCCACAGCTACCTGGACTACACCTCCTCCTACCTTACCTCTTGTAAAATCGCGATCCCTTATTCCTAATTCCTCCACCTCTGCTGCATCAGTTCCTGGATGACCAATTCCACCCTAGAAAATCCCAGATGGCCTCCTTCTTCAAAGATCGCAATTTCCCCTCCCACATAGTTGACGATGCCCTCGAGTCTATCTCCTCCACTTCCCGCACCTCCACCCTCAAACCCCAGCCCTCCAACCGCAGCAAGGAATCAGCCCTCCTGGTCCTCACCTTCGACCCCACCAACACCCATATACATCACATCATCCTCCACCACTTCCACCACCTACGAAGAGACCCCACCACCAGGGACATATTTCCCACCCCACTTCTATCAGCGTTCTGGAGAGACCATTCCCTCTGCCACTCCCTGATCAGATTCACATCCCACATCCCGCACCCCACTCCCAGCACCTTTCCCTGCCACCACAGGAAGTGCAAAGCCTGTGTCTACACCTCCCCCCCCCTCACCTCTGTCCATGGCGCCAAAAGATCATTCCACATCTGACAGAAATGTTTCTGTACCTCTAACAATGTCATCTACTGTATCTGTTGCACCCAATATGGTCTCCTCTACATTGAGGAGACAGGAGACCAACTTGCAGATCATTTCAGAGAACATCTCTGGGACACCCGCTCCAACCAACTCCACCGCCCAGTGGCTGAATGTTACAACTCCCCCTCCCACTCAGTCAAGGACATGCAGGTCCTGGGCCTCCTCCATCGCCAAACCCGAACCACCCGATGCCTGGAGGAAGAATGCCTCATCTTCTGCCTTGGGAGCCTGCAATCACAAGGGATCAATATGGATTTCACCAGTTTCCTGATTTCCCTTGTCCCTACATTATCTCAGTCCCAAGTCTCCAACTTGGCACTGCCCTCTTGACCTGTCCATCACCTTTCCCATTTATCCACTCCATCCTGCTCTCTGACCTATCACCTTTTCCCTCACTTTCATATAGCTATCACATTCCCCCCAGTCCCACCCCATCCCATTTATCTCTTAGCCCCCCCCAGCTCACAAGCCTCATTCTTGATGAAGAGTTTATGCGCGAAATGTTGATTCTCCTGCTCCTCGGATGTTGCCTGACCTGCTGTGTCTTTCCAGCACCACACTCAACTCTGGACACACACGTACCAACAGGTTCAGGAACAGCTTCATCCCTGCTGTTATTAGACTGATGAATGGACCTCTCTCACTTTAACTAGGAGAAAGTGAGGACTACAGATGCTGGAGATCAGAGCTGAAAAATGTGTTACTGGAAAAGCGCAGCAGGATCATTCCTGAAGAAGGGCTTATGCCCAAAACGTCGATTCTCCTGCTCTTTGGATGCTGCCTGACCTGCTGCGCTTTTCCAGCAACACATTTTTCAGTTCTCTCACTTTAAATAATACTAATCTTGCTAATCATGTTCTTGCTATGTAAACCTCCTGTATGATTTGCTCTGTCTAAATATCCTATGATCTGTATATCTTTACATAGAACATAGAATATAGAATGTTCCAGTGCAGTACAGGCCCTTTGGCCCTCGATGTTGTGCTGACCTGTTAAAATAATCTGATACCCATCTAACCTACACCTTTCCATTATTATCCATATGTATGTCTGTCGGAGAATTTACGAGATAAAAACAATGACTGCAGATGCTGGAAACCAGATTCTTGATTAGTGGTGCTGGAAGAGCACAGCAGTTCAGGCAGCATCCAAGGAGCTTCGAAATCGACGTTTCGGGCAAAAGCCCTTCATCAGGAATAAAGGCAGTGAGCCTGAAGCGTGGAGAGATAAGCTCAAGGAGGGTGTGGGTGGGGAGAAAGTAGCGTAGAGTACAATGGGTGAGTGGGGGAGGAGATGAAGGTGATAGGTCAGGGAGGAGAGGGTGGAGTGGATAGGTGGAAAAGGAGATAGGCAGGTAGGACAAGTCCGGACAAGTCATGGGGACAGTTACTGAGCTGGAAGTTTAGAACTAGGGTGAGGTGGGGGAAGGGGAAATGAGGAAACTGTTGAAGTCCACATTGATGCCCTGGGGTTGAAGTGTTCCGAGGCAGAAGATGAGGCGTTCTTCCTCCAGGCGTCTGGTGGTGAGGGAGCGGCGGTGAAGGAGGCCCAGGACCTCCATGTCTTTAACAGAGTGGGAGGGGGAGTTGAAATGTTGGGCCACGGGGCGGTGTGGTTGATTGGTGCAGGTGTCCCGGAGATGTTCCCTAAAGCGCTCTGCTAGGAGGCGCCCAGTCTCCCCAATGTAGAGGAGACCGCATCGGGAGCAACGGATACAATAAATAATATTAGTGAATGTGCAGGTAAAACTTTGATGGATGTGGAAATCTCCTTTAGTGCCTTGGATAGAGGTGGGGGAGGAGGTGTGGGCACAGGCTTTACAGTTCCTACGGTGGCAGGGGAAAGTGCCAGGATGGGAGGGTGGGTTGTAGGGGAGCGTGGACCTGACCAATAGTCACGGAGGGAACGGTCTTTGCGGAAGGCGGAAAGGGGTGGGGAGGGAAATATATCCCTGGTGGTGGGGTCTGTTTGGAGGTGGCGGAAATGTCGGCGGATGATTTGGTTTATGCGAAGGTTGGTAGGGTGGAAGGTGAGCACCAGGGGCATTCTGTCCTTGTTACGGTTGGAGGGGTTGGGTCTGAGGGCGGAGGTGCGGGATGTAGACGAGATGTGTTGGAGGGCATCTTTAACCACGTGGGAAGGGAAATTGCGGTCTCTAAAGAAGGAGGCCATCTGGTGTGTTCTGTTTTGGAACTGGTCCTCCTGGGAGCAGATACGGCGGAGGCGGAGGAATTGGGATTACGGGATGGCATTT
This sequence comes from Chiloscyllium punctatum, assembly GCF_047496795.1. NCBI lineage: Eukaryota > Metazoa > Chordata > Chondrichthyes > Orectolobiformes > Hemiscylliidae > Chiloscyllium > Chiloscyllium punctatum. Next base: position 80,200,481 of record NC_092767.1, on the reverse strand, counting down.
TTGCAGGAGGTAGGGTGGGAAGAGGTGTAATCCAGGTAGCTGTGGGAGTCGGTGGGTTTGGAAAAAATGTCAGTGTCGAGTTGGTCATCATTAATGGAGATGGAGAGGTCCAGGAAGGGGAGGGAGGTGTCAGAGATGGTCCAGGTAAATTTAAGGTCAGGGTGGAATGTGTTGGTGAAGTTGATGAATTGCTCAACCTCCTCGCGGGAGCATGAGGTGGCGCCAATGCAGTCATCAATGTAGCGGAGAAAGAGGTGGGGAGTGGTGCCAGTGTAATTTCGGAAGATCAAATGCTCTATGTAGCCAACAAAAAGACAGGCATAGCTGGGGCCCATACATGTGCCCATGGCTACCCCTTTGGTCTGGAGGAAGTGGGAGGATTCAGAGGAGAAATTGTTAATGGTGAGGACCAGTTCGACCAAACGAATGAGATTGTCGGTGGAAGGATACTGTTGGGGACGTCTGGAGAGGAAAAAAATGGAGGGCTTGGAGGCCCTGGTCATGGTGGATGGAGGTGTAGAGGGATTGGATATCCATAGTGAAGATGAGGTGTTGGGGGCCTGGGAAACAGAAGTCTTGGAGGAGGTGGAGGGCGTGGATGGTGTCTCGAACGTATGTGGGGAGTTCCTGGACTAGGGGGGAATAGGACAGCATCGAGGCAGGTAGAGTTGAGTTCAGTGGGGCAGGAGCATGCTGAGACAATGGGTCGGCCAGGGTGGTGAATTTAGCCAAGTTAATCAGAGATTACAAGCACACAGATCAGACTGAGAACTGACAAGGATTTATTTCACAAACAGCGATATCGCGGAAGAGACTTGACCCCACTGAAACATTTTTTTTATTTCAAAAATATACTTTATTCATAAAATACTTTGATGGTCTGTACAGTTGGACATGCCATACATATGTAAACATTCCATTTGTTTACATACCGAAAACAGAGTAATCATTCCTATTTACAGGTCTGTACGATTACATTTTTAGCCGAGGCGTCAGCAGAGCCCAAATGACTGCGTGGGCCCCCTGTTCTTCTTTAGGCAGGCAGATGTTACATGGTGGTCTTTCCCCACCGCACCTTGGTGGCAGCTGCCCCAAGCTTCAACGCGTCCCTCATCACATAGTCCTGGACCTTGGAATGTGCCAGTCTGCAACACTCAGTCGCGGTCAACTCCTTCAGCTGGAAGATCAACAGGTTTCGGACCACCCAGAGAGTGTCCTTCACGGAGTTGATGATCCTCCAGGCACAGTTGATGTTTGTCTCGGTGTGTGTCCTGGGGAACAGGCCGTAGAGCACGGAGTCCTGTGTCACGGCGCTGCTTGGGACGAACCTCGACAAACACCACTGCATTCCTCTCCAGACTTCTTCTGCGTAGGCACATTCCAGAAGGAGGTGTGTGACAGTCTCGTCCCCCCCTCGCAGCCACTTCGAGGGCAGCGTGCGGTGCGGCAGAGAGTCCGGGCGTGCATAAAGGATCTCACAGGCAGAGCCCTTCTCACCACCAGCCAAGCCACCTCTTGGTGCTTGTTGGAAAGTTCTGGCGATGAGACATTCTGCCAAATGACTTTGACAGTCTGCTCAGGGAACCGCTCGATAGGCTCCGCCCTCTCCTTTTCCCGAAGGGTCTCAAGGACACTACGTGCTGACCACTTCCTGATGGACTTGTGGTCAAAGGTGTTTTTCTTCATAAACTTCTCCACGAAGGACAGGTGATACGGAACGGTCCAACTACTCGGAGCGTTCCGCGGCAGCGAGGCCAGGCCCATCCTTTGCAACACCGGGCACAGGTAGAACCTCGGTACGTAGTGACACTTGGTGTTTGCATACCAGGGATCCACGCACAGCTTGATGCAGCCACACACAAAGGTGGCCATCAGGATGAGGGTGGCATTGGGTGTATTTTTTCCCCCGTTGCCCAGGTCTTTGTACAGCGAGTCCCTTCGGACCCGGTCCATCTTTGACCTCCATATAAACCGGAAGATAGCCCGGGTGACTGCAGCGGCACAGGTTCTGGGAATAGGCCAGACCTGTGCCACGTATAACAGCAATGACAGTGCCTCACACCTGATGACCATGTTTTTTCCCGCAATGGAGAGCGACTGTAGCTTTCATCTGCCCAGTTTCTGCCTCACTTTGCTGATACGCTCCTCCCAAGACTTGGCGCACGCCTCAGCCCCCCCGAACCAAATACCCAGCACCTTCAGGTGGTCGGTCCTGACGGTGAAGGGGATAGAGGATTGGTTGGCCCAGTTCCCGAAGAGCATGGCCTCGCTCTTGCCTCGGTTTACCTTGGCCCCCGAGGCCCGTTCGAACTGGTCACAGATGCACATGAGTCTGCACACGGACAGCGGATCCGAGCAGAAAACGGCGACGTCATCCATGTACAGGGAGGCCTTAACCTGCAGGCCCCCGCTGCCAGGAATAGTCACCCCTCTCAGGCTCCCATCCTTCCTGATGGACTCGGCAAATGGCTCTATGCAGCACACAAAGAAGACAGGAGAGAGAGGGCAGCCCTGCCTGACTCCAGACCTGACTGGGAAGGTATCTGATTCCCACCCATTGATTGAGACTGCACTGACAATGTTGGTGTCGAGCAGTCTGATCCAATTGCAGATTCTCTCCCCAAAGCCCATTTTGGAGAGAACATCTCTCATATACCTGTGTGATATCCTGTCAAAGGCTTTCTCCTGGTCCAGGCTGATCAGGCAGGTGTCCAACCCTGCCGCAGGGAAATTTTTTTAAATTTCAAAATATACTTTATTCATAGAAATAACTCTTTGGTACTTGTACAATTTTCCATGTCATTCATAGATATATACATTGCATGTCTTAACATTACAAAGAACAGATTGAATTAATTGAATTTATATCCTATTTACAGTTCCCTTTATTAACCATCCAGTCTCTTAGTATTTATCTGTGGCTTCAGCGGAACCCACCTACTGAGTGGGTGCCCTGTTATATGAAAGCAAATGAAACTTCTTTAACCCCAGTTTATGGGGTTACCATTGTCCATTTGACTGTCCTGTCTCTGGGGTGGCTGTCTACATCCCCAGGGTGAGCATGAACTGCTGGACCTTCGCTGGGCTGAGGTAGCTATCCAGCTCCTCACTGGGGTCATTTACCCGCTCTGGTGTCATTGAGCCAAGGCAAGGGTCCTCACTGTCCAGTTCTGTGTCTGACAGTGGGACTGTCAGAGGATCACAGCTCTCAGTTGCCTGCAGTTGTGGGGCAGTGGGTACCCCCTGGTTCTCACTGGGTGGAGGGTGGACTTCGGGGGGTCCGTTGTTTCCTGGTCGATCCTCCAACGTCCAATCACGATCCTGTGATGGTCTCCAGCAGCTCCGACGACTCGCAACACGATCCCTGTGGTTTCTCCCCCGCCAGCACACGTCCGCTGCGTCGAACCTACAGCACTCCAGCAGAATCTCTTCCTCTGGTCCTCAGGAACCACACATATTCTGAGCCACTACCCCACTGAAACATTCACTGACAGGCTGTTCAGAAGGAGCCACAGCTTCATCCCCGAACAGAGAGTACAGTGGAGTTTTATACCCTTACAACAGTGAGGTCTGAGACAATGGTGTGAGTTGTACAACAAAGAGAAATAAAGTTCAAGTATTGAAAAGAATAAAGTGTCCGGTGTCTGACAATGAGTTTCTGAATTGACTCAGGAGATTCCGATCCTTGCCTGGAGGAGGTATTAGTGGGTTTCATCCTGGTACTAATGTGTTCGTATTGTTGAGGGGGGCAAGTGAAGTACTTTTGGTGCCTCCTTGTTTGGGTACCCTTTGTGAAGGCTTGACTCCTAGTGGGAGCAGCTGTGCCCTCAGAGGTGCTGGGCTATTGTGGAGAGTGAGGCTCATTATCAGTTAATCTGAAGAAGTATACTCTCTTGGCCTGGGGATGGATGAGTTATGTCCTGAGGTATGTGAGACATCTGGGGCGGCTGGTTTGGCCAATTTGAGGCATTGTGGGTAGGCTCAGTGGCTAAGTGCAGACATTATGTGTTGTCTGTTTTGTGGTCATGTCCTGGGGAGGCTGGGACGTGTATTTTCTCCCACAATGTCCAGTGACCATTTAAATGCCCTTAATGTCAGCAAGTCTACTACCACTGCAAGCAGGCCGTTCCACGGCCCTACTACTCTCTGAGTAAAGAAACTGCCCCTAATATCTGTTCTATATCTATCACCCCTCAATTTAAAGCTACGTCCTCCCATGTTAACCATCACCATCCGAGGAAAAAGACTCTCACTGTCCACCCTATTTAATTCTATGATTACCTGATATGTCTCGATTAAGTCACTTCTCAACCTTCTTCTCTCTAACGAAAACAGCCTCAGTTCCCTCAGCCTGTCCTGTAAGACTGTCTTTCCCTCCATATCAGGCAACAACCTAGTAAATATCCTCTGAACCCTTTCCAAAGCTTCCACATCCTTCTTATAATGCATCCTTACTTGCTATGATCTGCCTGTACTGCTTTCAAAGCAATATTTTTCACTGTACTTAGATACATGTGACAATAAATCAAATCAAAAAATAAATCAAAACAAATTGAATAAAAAGAGACAGAGTCAATGGCACAGATGACAGGAAAGAGAAAACAGAAAGCTGGCAGAAGCTTACAAATTGGAGTCTTCACCAACCCCTGCATTCTCTTGGTTAACCATGTGCAATGAAAAGTTCCAGAGAGTTAAACCAAACTGGGACCTATCTACTTGATAATATTCTTGTGAAATACTTTGGGATGTTTTACTGTTCTATATAAGTGTAAGCTGTGTCATAGAGAGAATTATTGGCAGATTAGATTACTTACAGTGTGGAAACAGGCCCTTCAGCCCAACAAGTCCACACTGACCCGCTGAAGAGCAACCCACCCAGACTCATTCCCCGACATTTACCCTTTCACCTAACACTATGGGCAATTTACCATGGCCAATTCACCTAACCTGCACATTTTTGGACTGTGGGAGGAAACCGGAGCACCCGGAGGAAACCCATGCAGACACGGGGAGAATGTGCAAACTCCACACAGTCAGTCGCCTGAGGCGGGAATTGAATCCGGGTCTCTCGCGCTGTGAGGCAGCAGTGCTAACCACTGTGCCACCCATCTTTAACAAGTCCACACCGACTCTCTGAAGAGTAACCCACCCAGACCCATTTCCCTCTGACTAATGCACCTAACCCAGGGGCAATTTAGCATGGCCAATTCAACTGACCTGCATATCTTTGGACTGTGGGAGGAAACCAGAGCACCCGGAGGAAACCCACGCAGACAGTTGCCCGAGGCTGGAATCGAACCTGGGACCCTGGTGCTGTGAGGCAGCAGTGGTAACCGCTGAGCCACCTTGCTTGGAGAGAGAATTCCATGGTATTACTCCCTATGAAGCCATGAGCATGTAAAGCTCAGTATACTGTTTGTGCAACATAGGATTCCTCTTTCAGGACAAACAGTGTAATAGTTCAATCTTTGACAGTTCCTAAAGATGTCAGGGGATGTCTATTAATTTCTTTTAGACCAACGTTTAAGTGTGAGACTTGCAGTTAATTAGATGGTATTGGGGATCTGTTGCTGATAAGCTTCTCTGTAATTTGAAATGATTTGCCTGCTCTTATTTATTTTCCAAATGGAACACAGGAATTTGCTTGTCCGACATTGTAACAGATCCCTAAGACTTCATTTTAGTTCATGGTAACATGTCTTCAGTATTAGGGCCCACCAGAGCTGGGCTCAGTCTTCCTTTACCACAAGCCGATCACTCCATTGTAAACAAGGATCATTCTTCTTCCTAAGCCTGACTGAATAGAACAGCCTCTGTCATACCTCTCACTGATTGGAAACCAGATTTATTGAATATGCCTTTGTGAATTAACCCCTTATCTCCCATATCAGTCTGATGAATCTGTGCCATACTCTCCCGAAGCTAATAGAGCCTCTTTGAGTTACAGTGGTTCAAACTGAATTTTGTTATTTATTCACAGGATGAGAACATCACTGGCTGGGTCAGCATTTCCTGCCCATCCCTAATTGCCCAGAAGACAGTTAGGAGTCAACCACAATGCTGAGAGTCTGGAGTCACATGTAGGCCAGGTCAGGTAAGGATGGCAGACTCCCTCCTTAATGGGCATTAGTGAACCAGATGGGTTTCTCCAATAATTGACAATGGATTCATGGTCATCATCATGTTTTTTATTGAATTCATTTTGCCGAGAGTTGCAAGGGAGGAGCGAACTACAGCTGGGAAGGTGAGTAAAAAACATTTTTGAACAGAGCGCTGAGGAGAGAAGATGGAGAGAAACGAGGTTTGCTGGGAAGTTTTTAAGTGGGTGAGATCTAATATGAAGACCCTACACCCACCTCCTCTAACCTTACTAAGAGTCTGTAAACTCGGTAAGTTCTCAGGTTTCTCTTTTTTTCTTCTTCTCTTCCTTTGTTTAGTCCTTATGGGCTTTCAGAGCAGCGGGATATGGATGTGAGGGCAGTGCACGTTCCTCCTACAGATTGGGGCAGGTGAAAGACACTACACATGTCTCTGCTGAGTGCACCCAACTCCAGCTTCTCAAAAACCAAGTTAGGGAACTGGAGCTGGAGCTGGATGAACTACGGATCATCCGGGAAGCTGAGGGAGAAATTGAGAGGATGTACAGGGAAGTGGTCACTCCCTAGACACAGTATAAGGACAGCTGGGTTACTGTCGGGGGAGGAAAGGGAACCGACGGTAAGATCAGGGATTCCCTGTGGCCATTTCCCTCAGCAATAAGTATACTGTTTTGGATACTACTGGTGGGGACGGCCTACCAAGGGAAAGCCATAGTTGTCAGGTCTCTGGCACTGAGCCTGGCACTGTGGCTCAGAAGAGAAGGGGGGAAAATAGAAAGGCGCTAGTGGTAGGGGACTCAATCGTTAGACGGATTGACAGGAGATGAAGGGCTTTTGCCCGAAATGTCGATTTCGCTGCTCGTTGGATGCTGCCTGAACTGCTGTGCTCTTCCAGCACCACTAATCCAGTAGGAGATTTTGTGGTCAGGAACAGGACTCCTGGAAGGTATGTTGCCTCCCTGGTGCCAGGGTCCAGGATGTTGCCGAGTGGGTTTACAAGATTCTGAAGGGGGAGGGTGAGCAGCCAGAAATCGGGGTACATATTGGCACCAATGATATAGTCAGGAAAGGGATTGAGGATCTGAAAAGTGACTACAGAGAGTTAGGTTGGAAACTGAAGAGCAGGACGAGTAGAGGAGTGATCTCCGGTTTGTTACCGGTGCCACGAGATAGTGAGATGAGGAACAGTCAGCGAATGCAGCTTAACATGTGGCTGCGAGGCTGGTGCAGGAGGGAGGGCTTCAGATACCTAGACCATTGGGATACCTTCTGGGGAAGGTGGGACCTGTACATGAAGGACAGGTTACACCTGAACTGGAGGGGCACACATGTCCTGGGTGGGAGATTTGTTCGTGTAGTTTGGGAGGGTTTAAACTAGTTTGGCTGGGGGATGGGAGCCAGAGCTATATATTTGAGAGGGAGGTAGTTGTGGATGGGGCAGTGATAGGATGTAGTGAATCTATCAGGAAGCCTTTTCACGTGATGAAACAAAAGGATCGGTTAAAGTGTGTCTGCTTTAATGCAAGGAGTGTCAGAAATAAGAGTGATAAACTTAGAGCATGGATCAGTACTTGGGGCTACGATGTTGTGGCCATAACAAAGACGGGGGTTTCACAGGGGCAGGAATGGTTGCTTGATGTTCCAGGGTTTAGAACGTTTAAAAAGACCAGGGAAGGTGGAAAAAGAGGAGGGGGTGTAGCACTGCTAATCAGACAGTGCATCACAGCTACAGAAACAAAGGTTGTTGAGGAAGGTTTATCTACTGAATCAGTATGGGTGGGAGTTAGGGACAGCAAGGGAACCCGACCTCACTGGGGGTTTCTACAATCCCCCTAATAGCAGCAGAGAGATTGAACAATGCATAGCTGGGCAGATTTTGGAAAAAAGGAGATGTAGCAGGGTTGCTGTTATCTGTGATTCCAACTTTCCCACTATTGACTGGAACCTCCTTAGTGCAGATGGTTTGGATGAAGCTGTTTTTGTCAGGTGTGTTCAGGAGGGTTTCCTTACTCGGTATGTAGACAGGCCGATGAGGGGAGAGGCCATTTTGGATTTGGTGGATGGCAATGAGCCAGGACAGGTTTCAGATCTCGCGGTGGGAGAACACTTCAGTGATAGAGACCACAACAGCCTCACATTTCCCATAGCCTTGGAGAGGGAAAGGAGCAGTTACCAAGGGAAGATATTTAGCTGGGGAAAAGGAAATTATAACGCTATCAGACAGGAGATGGGAAGTACAGATTGGGAGCAATTGTTCCACAGAAAGGGCACAACAGACAGGTGGAGACTGTTTAAGGAGCAGTTGTTGCGAGTGATACATGAATTTGTTCCTCTGAGACAGGTTAGCAGGGGTAAGATAAAGGAACCTTGGATGACGAGAACAGAGGAGCTGTTCAAAAGGAAGAAGGCAGGAAGGATCTAGCACAGCTTTAGAGGATTACAGGCTTGCTGGAAAGAAGCTCAGAAATGGATTGAGGAGAGCCAGGAGGGGACACAAAAAAGACTTGGCAAGAAGACTATGGAAAACCCAAAGGCATTTTACTCATAAATGAGGAATAAGAGAATGATCAGGGAGAAGGTAGGACCAATCAAGGATAGCGTACGGAACTTGTGCGTGAAGTCTGAGCAGATTGGGTAAGCCCTAAGTGAGTTTTTTGCCTTGGTTTTCACCAAGGAAAGGGAACTTGTTGTGAATGAGAACTTCGAGGAGCTGGGATACAGGCTCGACCAGATCAGGATTGATGAAGTTGATGTGCTGGATATTTTGGTGAACATTAAGATTGATAAGTTCCCAGGGCCAGACCAGATTTATCCCTAGACTGCTCCAGGAAGCGAGAAAGGAGGTTGCTAAGCTGCTGGCAAAGATCTTTACCTACTCACTCTCCACGGGAGTCGTGCCAGAGGATTGGAAGGAGGTGAATGTTGTTCCTCTTTTCAAGAAGGGTCATAGAGAAATTGCTGGCAATTGCATACCAGTCAGTATTACGTCTGTGGTCAGCAAAGTTTTGTAAAGAATTCTGAGGGATAGGATTTATGACTATTTGGCAAAGCATAGTGTGATTAAAGGTAGTCAGCATGGCTTTGTGAGGGGCAGATCATGCCTCACAAGTCTTATTGAGTTCTTTGAGGATGTAACAAAACAGATGGATGAGGGTTGAGCATTGGATGTGGTGCATATGGATTTCAGCAAGGCATTTGATAGGGTTCCCCATGGTAGGCTCATTCATAAAGTCAGGAGGTGTGGGATACAGGGAGATTTGGCTATCTGGATTCAGAATTGGCTGGCTGACAGAAGGCAGAGAGTGGTTATAGACGGAAAGTATTCTGCCTGGAGGTCAGTGTTGAGTGGGGTCTCACAGGGGTCTGTTCTTGGGCCTCTGCTCTTTGTAGTTTTATAAATGACTTGGATGAAGAGGTTGAGGGATGGATTAGTAAATTTGTAGATGACACAAAGGTTGGAGGTGCCGTTGATAGTATCGAGGGCTATTGTAGGCTACAGCGTGACATAGACAGGATGCAGAGCTGGGCTGAGAAATGACAGATGGAGTTCAACCTGGTTAAATGCGAAGCGATGCATTTTAGAAAGTTGAAATCAAATGCTGAACATAGGATTAAAGACAGGATTCTTGGCAGTGTGGAGGAACAGAGGGATCTTTGTGTTCAAGTACATAGATCCCTCAAAGTTGCCACCCAAGTGGATAGGATTGTTAAGAAAGCAGATGGTGTTTTGGCTCTCATTAACAGTGGGATTGAGTTTAAGAGCCGCAAGGTTTTGCTACAGCTCTACAGGTCCCTGGTGAGACCACACTTGGAATATTGTGTTCAGTTCTGGTTGCCCTATTATCGGAAAGATACAGAGGCTTTGGAGATGGTGCAAAGAAGGTTTACCAGGATGCTGCCTGGACTGGAGGACTTGTCTTATGAAGAGAGGCTGAATAAGCTCAGACTTTTCTCTCTGGAGAGAAGGAGGAAGAGAGGAGACTTGATCGAGATATACAAGATAATGAAAGGAATGGATAAAGTCAATAGCCAGACAGTTTTCCCCAGGGCAGGATTGATTGGTACGAAGGGTCATAGTTGTAAGATATTAGGAGAAGGGTATAGAGGGAATATCAGAGGTAGGTTCTTTACGTAGAGAGTTGTGAATGCATGGAATGCGTTGCCAGCGGTGATGGTGGAAGCAGAGTCATTAGAGACATTTTAGCGACTGCTGGACATGCACATGGATAGCAGTGAATTGAGGGATGGAAGATTAAGTTATTTTATTTTACATTAGAATTAATCTTCAGCACAACATCGTGGGCCAAAGGGTCTGTTCTGTGCTGTACTTTTCTATGTTCTATGTTCTAAATTCCAGCAATTGCTCTGGGAGGATTTGAACGTGGGTCCTCAGAACACTAACTGGTCTCTGGATTAACAGTCCAGTAATAATACCACCCAGCCATCACCTCCCCATGAACACAGTTACTCCAGGTGGAGTCTGCTCTCAAAAACGTAATGTCTTCATTCCAGTGTGGCAGGTCCTTTGGACAACATTCCATGAACCTTCCTGAATAATTTCTGTAACTGTGTACAAGCCTTCCACAGCCATTCCTAAAGCTGTAAGCATACAGCCTCTTACCGTTCAGTGGGTAATACAGCCCTCCCCTGGTGCTGCAATGAAATGTTGTCACAGGCTCTCATCCTTCTGATGCATGAGGAGACTTTTACTGTGAGCCAAGATGACACTGGGATTGGGAGCAGACTTATTGCGTGAAGAGATTTTGAAACCATCAATTTGGCATTGAGCATTGCCTGTGACAGCCACTTTGTTTATATTCACAGTTTATTGTCAGTAACAGAGGTGTGAATATAAATGCATTCTAAGAATCTAATCACGGTGTAGGAATACTGACAATATGTCTAATTAACATATTTATAATAGAGTTTTCCCAGCAGCATTAATTATTCATATTAAAATTATTACATAACTACAGCTCCTAAACTGCAATCTTATTTACATCCAATTAACAATACAAGTTGGATCGGACTCTTTCCTATTCAATTTTTTAATTAGAACACACTGACCTCACCAAGAAAGCAGTTGAAGGGTCAGCCTCTGACACACCTTCTTTCCCTAAGTTTTGAACTAACCTTTCTCTCTCTCCCCCCACCTCTCTCTCTCTCTCTGCCTCTCCCTCCCATCTCCCTTTCTCTCTCTATCTCCACCTTTCTCTTTCTCACCCATCTCTCTCTCTCTCTCTCTCTCTCCCTCTCTCACACACTCTCTCTCTCTCTTTCTCTCTCTCTCTCTCACTCTCTCACCCATTCCCTTGCCTTGGGGACCGTATCAATGGCAATGACCACATGAACTGTCCAGAGCTTGTTCAATTTTTTAAAAAATGTATGTAATTCTCATGATCCATCTTTGAAACTTAAACCAACAGGAAACAAGTCTTAAATGTCCCAACTTGATTATGGACATTAAGTCAGAACCCCAGAACCACTGGGCTGATGTTCAGGAATGAATTGCAGATGTTCCCATCATCACAGCTACATAATGATCACCCTTTATTGTTCCTGCACTAAAATCCCAGTAAACCTTTTGTGCGTCTCAGTGCTGAAGGACATCATTCAGAGAGATCTACAGTCACCTAGCAACTGGGCAGATGAATGACAATTATCATTTAATGTAGAGAGATGTTAGTTAATGCACATAAACACTACAAACTGTGAACATGATTGCGGAGTGAAGAGTAGATCATCAGACAAAATGCAGCAGGAAAGAGATTTGCATTTGCTCTTCAGGCAAAGGTTGAAACTGCCAGTAGATTTCAGGCCAGTAATTATTGAGGCAATGGAATGGTTTGATAACATTGTTAACACAATGATCAGGTTATACAAATGGTGCAATGCCACCGTAGGTTAGTGGGTAATTTAACTGCAAGCCTGAGTCCACGTTTGATCTGCATTGAGTTAGCTGATTTTAGTCTGGGAAAGCAATTGAATTTCTACATCTGATATTATCATCCTTGGGCTATATTCGGCCATGTTCCTGACTGAGGATTCTACACTGTGAGCAGCGAATACAGTATATAGCCTATATAGACAGATAAAAGTGGAAGTAAGTTGCTGCTTGGGACCTTGGGCAATGGGAAGGGATGGAATAGATGGACAGGTGACCCATCTCCTGTACTTGTCCAGGAAGCTGCTGTAACAAAGGGAGGGCATATAGCTTCTGACTTGGGAGTGGCTCAGGGTCTCATGGAGGGAACAGTCTCTGGGCAATGTTTGTAAAGGAAGATCCATTTGTTAGTAGCATCACATTGACAGACATGACAGAGGATCGGTGGCCTGTTGAGTACAGAGGCTGAGAGAGAATAAGGTGAGGGCAAAGGGAATTCTATTGCAACTCCAGTAAGAAACGAAAGGGGAGAGAGTAGAAACAGATTACATGTGGTAAAGGGTCTTACAGCCTCAATGAGGGAATTCTGAACTAAGGAAAGAGGAAAACCTGCTGGAAATGCAAGTATAAGAAGTTGCGTCATCTGAACAGAGAGTGAGCAATGAGAGAATGGAACAGTTAGAGTCATCAGAGGAATTGTGTTTGAAGTATTTGTGTGAAGTCAGAGTGAGCTGTCCATGGCTTTGGGCTGAAAGTGAATAATTTGTCAACTCCCAACAGAAACACTGACAGAGAAGCACAGTAAGGAAAGAGAAGAAAGAGAGAGGGGGAGAGATAGTAAAGGAAAAGAAGTGTGAAAGCTCGAAACAAAGTCAATGTGATGTTTCAGTTTGTGGGAGGAGCAGGAAATGGCACTGAAAAACTCATCAATAAACTGGAGAAAGGAAAAGGTGAGAAAAGTTTGTCTGGATTGTTAAAATTTATGGTGTCCTGTATCTGCATGTCAGAGTGAACCCATTATACCAGTCACCACACTAACCCCACTCCCTCCAGATTCCCTCCTTACTGTTTGATGATGCTGGGCTCTACAAAGAGTAAGCTTCAATCATCCATTCATTGAGTAATCGGCTCAATGTGTTTACTTCACTGAGACTGACTCACTCAAACTACCAGCTCATCACCAACCTATATTTTCCATGGTCTACCCTACCATCTGTTCCCTGAGCAGCTAAAGCTGAAAGTGCAGCTCCTGCTGAGAGGGCTCTCCCTCATACCACACTTTTTCTAAATGAAAACCTTTGCATTTAGAATCCCATTAGCATTATCTCTGGGTTAGGGGCCAGTATTGTCTATGAGATGGCTCCTTACACGATGGCTTTGAGGTCAGGGCGGTAGATTTGGGATGACACTGTGGCTCATGATGAGGAGCATAATGACAGGCAATTAGCATACACTTTAACAGAAGGAGCTCTGCCAGAAATTCAGTGAGATGTGCCTATAAATTGTCAACTGTTTAGAGATGCAAATAGCAAAACATTTAGAATGCTTCAGGAACATTCATCATGGACATAAGGTATGGTATTGTTCAAGGACCATTGGCACAGATGTTTAATTTCCACTTCTGCTTGATGAAGAAAAACATTTCTTTTTTTATAACTAAACTTGAGCATTTTGTGTTAGTGAAACATTTTATTACACTCTTGGGGGACTGAGGTGTAGAGTACAGAATTTGACTGTGTTTTGGCAATCAGATGGATCACAATTTATTGAAAATATTGAGGGTGGGCTTGAATCTTTACAGACCCTCACCTTGCGCCTGGTCTCAGGATTCAAACCCTACTCTGTTTCTCCTCCTGAAATGTGCAGCTTGATGTATGGTCTTCTCTTCAGCATCCAGAATGATCAGTGAAAATGTTATCATGTAACAACACACACAAAAAGAAAACTGCAGGTTCTGGAAGCCTGAAATACCAAGAGAATATGCTGGAAATAGTCAGCAAATTTGGCAGTTTCTGGAGAGACAGTGTGAGAGAGAGAGAGAGAGAGAGATAAGGAGAGAGAAATAGAGTTAACAATTCAGATGAAGGATTTTGCTTTCAGAAATTAGTTCATTTCAATTTCTGACTCACGACCTGGCTTATAATGTTCCTACACAGCAAAAACCCTTCAACAACAACAGAAAACCAAACAACGCAGGTCAGTCATTGTCTTGCTAGAATGATTTTTGGAAAATGTGAGGAAAGATCGCTATATCACGCTGCAACACTGAGGTGATGGCAATTTCTGGACTACTGTAGATAGTTACACAAATCTATTTTGCTCACTTCCAGATGACCTGACTGTTTCTGAAGAACAATTTCAGATGTTCTCACTGAATCTAAGACATAATTTCAGATTTTCTGACTCAGTTCAAGACCTGGTTCTAGATTTGTTGACTTAATCAGAGACACGGCTCCAGATGTGCCCATCATCTGAAAGGGTGGTCAAAACAGTCGTTCTGTTTTTCTTTGTAAAGTGCCCTAACTTCTGTGCCAAAGACCACGAGTTGGAACACTCAGATACTTCTCTCTGGATGGTACACGCACGATGGGCTGAATGGATTGTTTGTTGGGAATGTGTTGTTGGAAAAGCACAGCAGGTCAGGCAGCATCCAAGGAGCAGGAAAAGCGACGTTTTGGACCGGACCTCTTCATCAGCCCTTCATCGGACTCCTGCCCGAAGTGTCGATTCTCCTGCTCCTTGGATGCTGCCTGACCTGTTGTGCTTTTCCAGCAAAATACTCTCAACTCTGATCTCCAGCATCTGCAGTCCTCACTGTCCCCTCCCTGAATGGATTCTTTCCCTGACATACATTTTTTTTGAAGCCTTTGTGTTAACCTGAGTTGGGAAATGGTTCCATGTTTTATAGATACACTTTTGAAGTTTGAGTATCATTGACAAGGCTAGGCAATATTGTCTCACCCTAGTTCTCCTGAGAAGACTCTGGTGCGGCTGCATCTGGAATATTGTGTGCAGTTTTGGTCGCCATACTATAGGAAGGATGTGGAGGCACTGGAACGGGTGCAGAGGAAGTTTACCAGGATGTTGCCTGGTATGGTAGGAAGATCCTATGAGGAAAGGCTGAGGCACTTGGGGTTGTTTTCATTGGAGAAAAGAAGGTTTAGGGGTGACTTGATAGAGGTGTACAAGATGATTAGGGGGTTAGATAGGGTTGACAGTGAGAACCTTTTTCCACGTATGGAGTCAGCTATTACAAGGGGGCATAGCTTTAAATTAAGGGGGGGTAGATATAGGACTGATGTTAGGGGTAGGTTCTTCACTCAGCGAGTCGTAAGTTCATGGAATGCCCTGCCAGTAGCAGTGGTGGACTCTCCCTCTTTATGGGTATTTAAGTGGGCATTGGATAGGTATATGGAGGATAGTGGGTTAGTGTAGGTTAGGTGGGCATTGATCGGTGCAACATCGAGGGCCGAAGGGCCTGTACTGCGCTGTATTCTTCTATGTTCTATGTTCTAAGGTGGGCATGGACCTGCATGAATCATGACAGTCTAAATTCTTTATCACAGTGTGTCACAGCTCATTTGTTAGGCTGTTTCAGGTATGCAGTTTAAGGTCTTGGAGCAGAGATATGTTTTGAACAGCTCCCAGTGACAAGGCTCCTTCACTGAAGGAACTGGGGAGATCAATTGAGAAGACAACATCCTGAAGGTCACTTTTACTGAGTGTATCTTTTCATTTTCAGAGTTCTGCATTAAACCAGATTCAAATTTATGAGTTACAATATGATGGTAGTGCAGTCATGAACCCCAATTTATTAATACAGTTACTGATCTAATCTACAAACCTAGGCAGAGGTGGGTACTATAGATGCTGGAGATTAGAGTGGAGCTGGAAAAGCACAGCAGGTTAAGCAGCATCCGAGGAGCAGGAAAACAGAAATAGAGGGAGAGAGAGACGGAGACAGAGAGTGGGAATGGGAAAATTCATTCCCGATGAAGGGCTTTTGCCCCAAACGGCGATGTTCCTGCTCCTGCCTGATGTGCTGTGTTTTATCAGCACCATTCTAATCTTGACTCTAATCTACAAACCTTCATTGCCCCTGATCTAATTAGCAGCTTCCATGCACACTTTCCCACAGCAGCATTCAGAAACCTTCGCTCGCTCCTAACCAAATCAGAATTCACATCTCTTAGCAGATTGAGATCAGTAAACTTGCCACACACTCAGGTTTTATTCCTGTATGTTGTTACAAGGGTAGCTTTAAAAGATTCATGTCTACATATTGTTACAGTCAATACAAACAATTAAGCTTCATCTGGGTCCTGGAAATACATCTGGTGCATGTTTCCCAATGAATTGCCAATAGGATGTCAATCAGATCATATCAATCAACTTGAACTGAATAATCATCCATCCCATTAATAATTTGACCCCCAGGTTATTAGAGATGGCAGGGAGAGAGCTACCACCTGTGCTGTCCCTGCTCTGTGTCTGGGTCTCCCACTGCGCAGAGACTTTGGCAGCTGCTGTCTCTAATTGTGAAAATCGCTGGTGTGAAATGTCTATATGTCTGAGACCAGCGAGGAGACGTCAACATGAGGGCGCACAGCTGGTACCTCTCAACGAAAGCTTTCCACAATGAGGTTTTCCTTTCTAACTGCAATCTGTGGTCATCATTTTAGGTTGCATAATGTGAGCAGGTTGGAATTATGCAGCTGACACAGCCTGTAAAATTACTGTGCAGCACTTACAGTCATAGCTACACCAAATGCAGACCTTGAAATTTCTAATGCATGAGAATAAGGTAAAGATAGCGTCATCGGACTCTTTCCCATCTGAAATTCTTTTGTATTGCTACTAGAAAAATGTTGATTACTCATCATTCTTCTATGAGACTGTAACTTGCATGTTTTGCAATCCTTATGCACATTATGCCATGTACAATTGTGTGGTTTGTGCTGTCCATGCAGCACCCTTGGTCCTGGAGGAATGCTGTCTCGGTTTTTACAGTGTCAGTTGTATATGGTAGAAAGGACAATTAAAGGCTACTCACACACTCTCTCTCTCGCTCTCTCTCTCTCTCTCTCTGTAATGTGGATGGCGGTCTACTGTTGGGTTTCAGATCTCTTCCAGATCAATCAACAGAAGTCCCAGGGAAACAGAATAGGGATGAGAACAGCACATTTTCTGGCACTCAATTAACCATCTACAAAAATAACAGAAGCGGATAAGATCAGAAACAAACATAAAGCTCACAATTCAGAGACTGAGGCTGAACAAGGTTGGCATCTGCTGGGTAGTTGCTCTGGGGAGAGTTAGCATGTGTCTGAGTGATTCCTGAATGGGGATGTAGTCAGAGAGACAGTCCGTTAACTGAGGAATATGGGGAAAAGGAACAGAAAGGAAAAGTATGGAGGCTGGATCAACAGAGAGAAACCCAATTGTCTTACAGTATGGAGGTCTTGGGGAGTGAGGCATTATGGGTGGAGCTGAGAAATAAGAAAGGTGCAATTAAACTGTTAGGGCTATATCACAGGCCTCCCAACAGTGAGCGTGAGGTAGAAGAACAAATAGGTAAACACATTATGGAAAGATGTAGCGGCAATAGGGTAGTGGTGATGGGAGATTTTAATTTTCTCAACATTGACTGGGATACATTTAGCGTCAGAGCTCTGGATGGGGTAGAATTTGTAAGAAGCATCCAGGAGAGTTTTCTAGAGCAGTATGTCAACAGTCCGATGAGGAAAGGGGCCATATTGGACCTGGTACTGGGGAACGACCCAGGCCAGGTGGGAGAAGTTGCGGTGAGGGATTTCTTTGGGAACAGTGACCACAATTCTGTAAGCTTTAGAATACTCGTAGATAAAGAAGAGAGTGGTCCTAAGGAAGAGTACTAAACTGGACCAAGGCCAATTATATCAAAGTTAGGCAGGAGCTTAGAAATGTGGATTGGACACAGCTATTTGAAGGGAAGTCCATATTTGAGATGTGGGAGGCTTTCAAAGATAGGTTAAAGATACTGCAGGATAGGCATGTCCTGTTGAAGGCAAAGGATAGGAAGGGCAAGATTCGTGAACTGTGGATGACAGGAGAAATCGTTTGACTAGCCAAGAGGAAAAGGGAAGCATACATAAGGTCCAGGCAGCTGAGAACAGAACGGGCCCTGGAGGAATATCAGAAGTGTAGGACCAGTCTTAAACGAGGAATCAAGCGGGCTAAAAGGGGTCATGAAATAGCTATAGTGAGCAGAATTAAGGAGAATCGCAAAACATTTTATTCTTATATAAGAAGCAAGCTGGTAACTAGAGAAAGGATTGGTCCACTAAAGGATAATGAAGGCAGGCTGTGTGTCGAACCTGAGAGAATGGGTGAGATTCTGAATGATTACTTTGCATCAGTGTTCACTGAGGAGAGGGACATGATGAATGTTGAGATTAGAGATAGAAGTTTGATTAGTCTGGATCACATTGACATAAATAGGGAAGATGTGTCAGGTAGGCTAGAGGTTATTAAGGTGGACAAATCCCCAGGACCGGATGGGATCTATCGCAGGTTGCTGAGGGAAGTGAGAGAGGAAATAACTGGGGTCCTGACAGATATCTTTGTGGCATTCTTAAATACAGGTGAGGTGCCGGAGGACTGGAAGTTTGCTCATGTTGTCCCCCTGTACAAGAAGAGTAGTAGGGATATTCCAGTAACTACAGACCAGTGAGCCTGAAGTCAGTGGTGGGGAAGTTGCTGGAGAGGGTACTGAGGGATAGGATCTATTTATATTTAGAAAAGAATGAGCTTATCAATGATAAGCAACATGGTTTTGTGCGGGGGAGATCGTGTCTTACCAACTTAATAGAGTTCTTTGAGGAAGTGACCAAGTTGTTAGATGAAGGAAGGGCTGTTGATGTCATATAGATAGACTTTAGTAAGGCATTTGATAAAGTTCCCCAAGGTAGACTAATGGAGAAAGTGAAGTCACATGAAGTGCAGGGTGTTCTAGCTAGGTGGGTAAAGAACTGGTTGAGCAACAGGAGACAGAGAGTAATGGTTGAAGGGAGTTTTTCGAAATGGAGAAAGGTGACCAGTGGTGTTCCCCAGGGGTCAGTGCTGGGGCCACTGTTGTTTGTAATATACATAAGTGACCTGGAAGAGGGCACTGTTGGTATGATCAGCAAGTTTGCAGATGACACAAAGATTGGTAGAGTAGCAGAAAGCATAAGGGACTGTCAGAGAATACAGGAGGATACAGATAGACTGGAGAGTTGGGCGGAAAAGTGGCAGATGGTTTTCAATCCAGACAAATGTGAGGTGATGAATTTAGGCAAGTCTAATTCTAGAGCGAATTATACAATGAATGGAAGAGCCTTGGGAAAAGTTGATGGGCAGAGAGATCTGGGAGTGCAGGTCCTTTGTACCCTGAAGGTTGCTGCACAGGTGGATAGAGTGGTCAAGAAGGCATATAATATGCTTGCCTTCATCGGACGGGGTATTGTGTATAAGAGCTGGCAAGTCATGTTAAAATTGTACAAGACATTGGTTCGGCCGCCTTTAGAATACGGTGTACAGTTCTGGTCGCCACATTACCAAAAGGATGTGGACACTTTGGAGAGGGTGCAGAGAAGGTTTACGAGGATGATGCCTGGTATGGAAGGTGCTAGCTATGAAGAGAGGTTGAGTAGGTTAGGTTTGTTTTCATTAGGATAAAGGAGATTGAGGGGGGACATGATTGTGGTTTACAAAATCATGAAGGGTATAGAAAGGATGGATAGAGACAAGTTTTTTTCCCAGGCTAAAGGATTCAATAACCAGAGGTCACGCTTTCTAGGTGAGAGGTGGCATGTTTAAGGAGGATACATGCGGCAAGTACTTCACACAGAGGGTGGTGGGCATTTGGAACGCGTTGCCAGCAGAGGTGGTCGAGGCAGGCACGGTAGATTCATTTAAGATGCGTCAGGACAGATGCATGAGGAGGTGGGGAGCAGAGGGATACAGATGGTTAGGAATTGGGCGACAGGTTTAGACAGTGGATTTGGATCGGTTCAGGCTTGGAGAGCTGAAGGGTCTGTTCCTGGGCTGTAAATTTTCTTTGTTCTTTGTTCTTTATTGCAAATTGAATCAGTACCAGAAAACAGCCTGGGAAACATTGTGAAAAAATATTTTCTTGTTCTTAAATACAGTTCTCTCGTGATTTGAATTAAGATTAACTTTATTGCCTCAATAAGCAAACACACCAACAAGGAGCAGGGGTAGGCCATTCAGCCTCTTGAGCCTGCTACACCATTCAATTTGATCACACAATACCAGGTTAGAGTCCAACAGGTTTAAAAATCCCACAACACCAGGTTATAGTCCAATAGGTTTATTTGGAAGCACTAGCTTTCAGAGCACTGCTCCTTCATCAGGTGGTTATAAAGCAGGACCATAAGACACAGAATTTATAGCAAAAGGTTACACTGTCATGCAACTGAAATGATAAACCTAGATTGTCATTCATCTTTTAGAATGGGTTTGCTCATTTCGGTTCATTAACATGTAAATCCCAGAACTTCTTTTAAGTCTCATTCTCAAGATAACTTCAGGTTTTCTCACAAAAGGTGCCATCTCAGTTCAGACAATGCACTGAAGGTATGAGGTTAAAGTCTGTCTCTGTCCCAATCTTGTGTCAGACTGGTTCAATTTCTAAAGTGGGATTTCTAGAATATTACATGGATTGACTGAGCAAAATAGAATGTATCTGCCAATATAATTCTGCAGATATAAATACACCCCATAATCTTATATGTTTGCGTGTGCAGGAGAGACAAAGTCTGTGCATGTGAGTGTGTGCATGTGGGTGTGAATGCATGTGAGAGCGTGTGTGTTTGTGTTCGTGTAAGCTTGGTAAAGTGTGTGTGTGAGTGTGATGGGGTCTAAGTCTGTGAGAGAGTGCAAGCGTGAGTGTGAGTGTGGGGAATGTATGTGTGTGTATATGAGAGAGAGCTTGTGTATGACAGAAGGTCTGCATGAGTTTGTGAGTATGTAAGTGCGTGCGTGTGTGTGTGTGAGAGACAGAGAGTGTATAGGACTGAATAGTGCAGTGGGGTCACCTGTAGTGTGTCATGAGCCCAAGGTCCAGGTTGAGGCCATTGCCATGAATACTGAACTTGGCTTTCAGCCACTTTGCATTGTTGTCTGTCCCAAAGTCCGCCATGGAGGATGGTCACCTGACAGTCCGAGGCCGAATGCCCCAGTACGCTGAAGGGTTGGCCGACTGGGAGGGAACACCCCTGTCTGGTGATCATTGTGCAGTGTCCATTCATCATTTGTCATACTGTCTGCGGTCTCGTCGATATACCATGCCTTGGGTTGTCCTTGCTTGTAGCATACAAAATAGACACTATTGTCTGAGTCACATGAGTCCCTGCCGACGACACCACCCACCATTTATGAGGCATGGCACATTGGTGAGACCGAGCAGAGGCTAGGGCAGTGGATGAATGGATACTGCACAATGATCATCTGGCAGAAGTGTTCCCTCCCGGTCAGGGAACACTTCAGTGGTCCGGGACGATTGGCCTCAGACTGTCAGGTGATCATCCTCCAAGGTAGACTTCGGAGTTCATGTCACACTCCAGGTCACCCCACCACACACACACACAAACACACACACACACACACACACACACATACACACTCACACACACACACACACACACACACACTTACATACTCACACAAAAGGTATCTTCATACCCCCCCCCACAATCACACCCACACAAGCACCCTCTCACAGACTTAGACCCCATCACACTCACACACACACTTTACCAAGCTTACACGAATACAAACACACACTCTCTCACATGCATTCACACCCACATGCACACACTCACATGCACAGACTTTGTCTCTCCTGCACACGCAAACATATAAGATTATGGGGTGTATTTATATCTGCAGAATTATATTGGCAGATACATTCTATTTTGCTCAGTCAATCCATGTAATATTCTAGAAATCCCACTTTAGAAATTGAACCAGTCTGACACAAGATTGGGACAGAGACAGACTTTAACCTCATACCTTCAGTGCATTGTCTGAACTGAGATGGCACCTTTTGTGAGAAAACCTGAAGTTATCTTGAGAATAAGACTTAAAAGAAGTTCTGGGATTTACATGTTAATGAACCAAAATGAGCAAACCCATTCTAAAAGATGAATGACAATCTAGGTTTATCATTTCAGTTGCATGACAGTGTAACCTTTTGCTATAAATTTTGTGTCTTATGGTCCTGCTTCATAACCACCTGATGAAGGAGCAGTGCTCTGAAAGCTAGTGCTTCCAAATAAACCTATTGGACTATAACCTGATGTTGTGAGATTTTTAACTTTGTCCACCCCAGTCCAACACTAGTTCATCCAAATCAATTTGATCTTAGTTGATGTGATTTTAACATCAAATCCATATTCCTACCTACCCCTAATAACCTTTTACCTTTCTCTTGCTTAACAAGAATCTATCTACTTCTGCCTTAAAATTCTACTTCATTCCAGAGATGTGGACAGCACTGGCTGGGCCAGCATTTATTGCCCACCCCTAATTGACCAGAGGGCAGGTGAGAGTCAACCACACAGCTGTGGGTCTGGATTCACATGTAGGCCAGACCAGGTAAAGATGGCAATTTCCAGATAATATTTTCCCTGACAATTGACAATGGATTCATGGTCATCATTAGACTTTCAATTCCAGATTTTTATTCAATTCAAATTCCACCATCTGTCATGTCAGGATTCAAACCCGGGTCCCTAGAACCTTATCTGAGTCCCTGCATTAACAGTCCTTGTGGGACACCACTTGGCCATCACTTCACATTCACATTCAAGGACTTCGATTCCCTCACCTTTTATGGAAGAAGTTTCAAAGACTGACAATTCTCGTAAAAAAAAATTTGCTCAATCTCGTCTTAAATGGGTGACTCCTGATTTTTAAACAATGGACACTAGTTTTAGATTTTCCCATCCTCTCCATCCTGTCAGTACTCCTTGGGATCCTGTATGATTCAATCAAAATTAGTATAAAAGAGGGTCAACTCCAAACATTAACTGTTTTCTCTTCGCAGATGTTGCCAGACCGATTGAGTTTCTCCAATAATGTCTGTTTTAGTATTGACAGGGATTGGGTTGTGTAGACAGACAGTGGAGGGGAAGGATCAAGTGTTGACGGTCATTCTGCTTTGGAGACTGAGCAGAGAGTCAGCTGAGGAGTTGGTTGCAAGTCTGAAAACGAGACCCCCTGCTACTACTGAGTCTAGATGCATGACTCAGACTTACGACCCCACTGAGACCTTTCACTAGGAGGGCATTGAGAAATTTACATCAGCTGCTACTGGTTTTATTAAGCTTTTTAAACATTATCCAAGCTTCTGATGGTAGTTTTACTGTTAGACCTCTATTACACTGAAGTGAGTGGGTCATGGCCAAAATTTTTAAAATTGTACAATCTCTCCTCACTTGAACTGGAGTTTAAATGAAATCCTGACACTTTGGATGTTCATCTTCTGCCTCTTGGATAAAGCAGATGAATCTCATTCACATTTGGAAGAGTTTGAGAAGGCCAAAAACATTTTCAGATTAAATAAAGGTTATATTAATACATTCCTGAGTTAAACATTCTCAATTAAAGATTTTATCATTAGATACTGGGGAGATCAGGCATATTCCTGAACAAACCACTTCTCAGAATGGCCAGCATTCCTGAACTTGTTGAAGGTAAGTATAAGATTTTTAATAAACAAACAGTGAATGCTGGAGGAACTCAGTATGTCTGGCCGCATCTGTGGAGAGAGAAGCAGAGTTAACATTTTAAGTCCAGTGACATTCCTTCAGATTTGTAACTGAGGTTTTAAGTTGCCGACATCCAATACTGTTACCAAACTGTCCTGATCATCAGGCATGGAAGTTCCAGCACCGTATTTAACTTGCAGGAGCATGATGAGAAACAGGCTCATCTTCATATTCACAAAAGATTCTGATTCAAAGAATTATATTGAAGGTCAATGACTGCTCTTATGGAGGTTATTGATATTGACATTTTTCACACGAAGATCTTGCACAAATATTTTGCCAGTCAAAATAAAAATCTGGTGAGATGTAAAACAGTTTTTGGAATCACTATTGAACAACTTTGTGCTATGCCCTGCCTCACTCTAAATCAACCTCCTTATTTCTTGAAGTCTGGAATTGGTTGCAATAACTTCAGCATTGTGATGTGGAGGAGCCAGTTTTGGACTGTGGTGGATAAAGTTGAAAACCTGGTGTGGTCTGATTTTTAACTTCAGCATTGTGAGTATTGTAGCCTGTGCCCTATGTAACAGATCATGATGAAAAGCTGCACTGTCTTTGCTTCAGTGATGTTGAAGCATCTCACTTACTTTTGAACATGTTTCAGTTTAGTTGAATGGAATTCATGTTAGGAATGGAATCCTTGTCACTTGGTACATCGAGATTCGCTATTAAACACTCAGAAAGCAAGGCTATTAAATCTTAGAAAAACATCAATTACTTTAAAATAAACATGAAGAATGTGATTCTTTAAATGTAAAATATTTTATTAAAATAAATGAATATGTAAGGTAATAGAGTTTTAATAATTGAAGTGTTCCATACCCAGATAAATGTATTTTAATAATTTATTCACAGAGACACTAGTTAATCCCACATAATGTTACAGATGGGAAGCCAAGACCACTATAGTTTTTAGGTGAGTTTCAGTTACAAATAGGCAATTTAATTGCAGTCGGATACAAATTATCTCCATCATAAAGTCATATATTCTGCCTGCATTTTAATGTTATAGATTCTTCAGCCCATTTTACATAGAGTAGAATTTAATTGGTCTTCCCCCAGTGATGATGATACAATGTCTCCGTCAGTGACAGCATGTAGTAACAACACAGGTTTCATGAAGCATTTAAAAATGTGGACACAAGAACTTATAACATGAAAGCCACCAGGAAGTGTGGAAATGTTTTAATAAACATATGTAATAATGGACCACAGACAGCCTAACTCACAGCAAATCAGAGGACCACCTTTGTTTTAAGCAAAGAAGCACCATATTGAAGAACACCTTCTACATTTGTCTGTCTTGAAGATGGGTCAATGTCCATTAAGTTACAAGGTTTACAAATCTACAATTCCTGAGGTCAATTGTAGAGTACTTGTATCCTTAACCAGGACAATGAACCATCAAGCAACAGCGACTTTGTTTGCGAGATTTGAGAAGATTTGTAGCTCAGGTTGAGGTTCTGGATGTAAGTTTGCTCGCTGAGCTGGAAGGTTCATTTTCATAAAAACAAGCCTTCCCGCTCAGTGAGCAAACTTACATCCAATGACTTTATTTCACAAAGTGTGTTTTCCACCTTTAATATTTTCCAATTGAATAAGAACTAATCTGCATTGTGTATAATTTCATCATGTCTTACAAGAAATGAATTTTGTTTAAAGGTGAAGGTGTTACTGAACCAGAGGACAATGGCGTTGCTCTCTTATTAGAGAGAGAAGATGATGGTGATTTAACTTCACGGTCGCCGTGCCCCAGGCTAGGGGAAAGGTCAAGAAAGAGAATCCTTCATGGTACAGCAGGTACAGGAATTGAACTCACGTTGCTAGTGCATTACCAACCAGATGTCCAGCCAACTGAGCTTGCAATTGTGTAGACAAAGACAACGATCAGTTGTATCAATGAGATTAATTGTGATGGTTGAAGGAAAATTATTGGTCAGGACATTGGACAAGTTTTATGTTTTACCAATGACGCTAATGATGCATTTGAGCAGAGAGGTCTTGCCACCAGAAGGAACACCGACTGTTTTGGTTCAGTCTCACCAAGAGCAGTAGGGGATAGCCATTGGTGCTCCTTCTAAATAAAATGGGCACAGAACCTGAGACCCTTCAGTTTTGTGTGACTCAATACCTCAGCAGGCAGAAGCACAAAGAAGTGTCATATTTTCACACTAACATTATGGCAATGTTATTTCTACCACAATTTCAACAGGCTCCCATTATACAAAATAACTATTACTAATTACTCACACGAAATAACATTTAATTGAAAGTAGGGTTAGAAATATTGCCATTTGTTCCATTTAAAGCAGAACTAATTTGTTTCATTCAAGAAGTGAAAGGTGAGATAAGCTTGGCCAGGGTTATTTTAATGTTGAAACATCCGAATGGGTAAATCATTAAATGTTATTTACAATCAATTATAAATAAATTCTTAAAAGCAATTTTTAAAATAATGTTGTTTGAATTGTTGCCTGTTCTGAATGTTGAGTAACTCACTGCAAGGGATAAGCCTCTAATGAGCCCATTTGAAATGCTGAAGAAATGTTAGTGGTCACACTCCAGTAAGTGCTGCCAAGAATCATTACCATGAGGATGTTGTACCATGGAGGTGAACAGGCAGGTTTTCGATCCATTGAGATTCTAAGTCCAGGCATATTTATCTCTGGTTTCCTTTAAGCATACTTCAAAAAAAAGTAGGTTTGTTAATTTTTCTACATTGCATAATTCTATAAAAATGTTGAGACATTTGCTTATCTTTAATAAGTGGTTCCTTAATTGATTCAGCTAGAAACCATTGGAATGAAACCAGGAACTAGGAAATCAACAAGACAATAGTTTAGAAAGATTAAGACAGATAATCTTCCATATGGTGTAGAAATATGCACAACTGATTAAATACTGGAAAGATTTATTGTGTGCAGTTCTGAAGCATTTTAGCATAAATAATCCAGTATCTTCAGATTTGTTTCTGTTAAGAAATGTGTTAGAAGATAATAGAGAGAGAGAGAGAGAGAGGCTCACATTTATACAGCATTGAAATACAGAGGTGTTTTTCAGATAGGTTTCACACAAAACAAACTTTGAAATTCAGGGACTTTTGTCCATCTGAAAATATCACTGAAGTGGCAGGGGTGGGGGATCAGAATGAGCCAGTGAGGGAGAAGCTGAATGTTATGGTAGCCTCTTTGCTGAAGTCACTCTGGTAAAGTCTGCAGTTGGCATCACAGTAGGAGACTGTAGAAATTATGTGTCTTCAAACATGTCACGCAGTTGTTTCTGGGCCAACTGTATGTGGGTGGCAGATATTTGAGAGGCCCTTGAGCTGGCATCTATGTCAAAGTTCCACTTTCCCCTCCAACTTCAGGATAGATCCAGTGTGGTGCCGATGTTCAGCAGTGTGGCTGTAATTGATGGAGCAACCGCTGACAGCAGGAATGCTGCAGTCAGCAAAAGTGGTGCCAGAGAAAACAGCAAACAGCAGTGAGAAAACATTGCACCATCAATAATACAGAAACAGGAGGAGAGCTGGTCTGGAAAAGGAACAATACAAGTCTGAAAAATCAAATAGGCTCTGCTAAGGAGGACTGATCTTCGTTTAAAATGGACATTAATGCAAACAAGAGTGTTACAGATGTAAATCACATGCAATTAAACTGGAGATCAATCTCTATGAATTTAAGTAATACAGGGAGGAAAGTAGGCCTTACCTGCCAAGTGATGCCAAATTTAAATTGTTCCTTTCCAACTGACTTGGGAAAGAGAGAATCTCCAAACCTTTAAATGACACAGGCTGAGAATCAACACTGTCAACACTGAAGAAGTTCTGTTCTTCTCTCTGACATGAAGGGTCACTAGATCCAAAACGTTATCTCTGATTTCTCTCCACAGATGTTGCCAGACCTGCCGAGCTTTTCCAGCAATTTCTGTTTTTGTTTCTGATTTACAGCATTCACAGTTCTTTCAGTTTTTATGAAGTGCAAACATATACCTGAACCTCCAGTTAGCTTTATCTTGGCTTTAATTCTTTTCAAAAACTATGCTCCAAGGCTATAACTGATCTTGGTAAGGCTGAATTTAGTCTCCATTTCCAAATACCCTTAAAAAAAGTCAGAAACATCCAAAATTAGTAGGTTTTACAACTGAGTAAGGCCACCTTAAATGGACAGTATGACTAAAATTGGTAGTCATGCGAGATCATAGACTCCATTATTTTTGATTCAATTAAAGCTTTATTGTCACATGGTTGAGTTTGTACAACATTCCAGCAGCTTCTGCAGTCATTTTGTGCAGCCCCAAATTATCATTAACAAATAACTTTCCACAGTAGGTTAGGAATTCATGACCACTATTTCTAGACCCAAACTATAACCACAGCCATAACCTGTTTGAACCTTTGGTTAGTAATTCATGACCTGTTCCATTAAGCATTGTCTAGTGTTGCACTATATCATAAAGTCTGGTCTATCTGAGTTTTCTCAACAAGAGAAATGACTGGAGGAAAAATGGGGGATTATAATTGCCCTGAATGCATTGAATGGTTGACTAGATCAGTACTCTACGAGGAGAGATTTGATATGAAAACCAGTTGACATGAATTGTCTTAAATGCCTCTCTCTCCCTTGTCTTGAATGGGCCAGTTGTCAGTATTTTTCCATAACTCAGACTAAAGGTGAGTGTTGGCAGAATATCTTCTCACTGGCGCCAGGTTGACATTTACATTAGAGACATTCCTGAATCCAGCAGTGGCTGGATATCCACCAGGAACAGAATCTTTCTCATATTTAGTTCATGGCTACTGAAAATAGCGCTACCACCTGCAAACTCCTCTCCAAGCCACTCACTGCACTAACTCAGAAATATGTTACTTCGTCAATGCACTATCCTGCACCATTTAAAGGTTTGGAGATTCTCTCTTTCCTAGGTCAGTGGGAAAGGAACTATTTAAATTTGGCATCATACGGTGGATAGGGCCTACTTTCTGTGTTGCTGGGTCAAATTCCTATAATTTCCTTCCTAACAGCATTGTGGAGAAAGTAAGGACTGCAATGCTGGAGATCAATGCAATCACTGCAATGCTGCAATGCAGGAATCAGGAAGGCTGAAGAAGGGCTGATGCCCAAAACGTCGATTCTCCTGCTCCTTGGATGCTGCCTGACCTGCTGCGCTTTTCCAGCAACACATTTTCAGCTAACAGGTCAACCTACAACAGGTGAAATGCAACAATTGAAGAAGGCAGCTCTATGGATGGGCAATAAATATTGGCCCAGTCAGTGATGCCAATGTCCCACTCAAATGCTTCACTCCTTTGATTGGCCTAGCTGCCAGTGTAGGCTACCTTGCCATTTAACTGCACTCTGCAATATCCTCAGCTACTAAAACATCTTAAAGTCTCCCTGCTTAACAGAGTTCAGTGAATACCTCTAGGTTACAATATTAACCAAAATGCTTTTTTAGAAAGAACCCCAGTCAGACTCATTCTGAGTTGCAAGATGTTCCTAGTTTGTTGTGAATTTCCTTCTGCTTTTTGTTAAACAAACAATCTGTTTGCCTTTTTTCATCTTAACCTGCCTGTTGTTATCCCTTCTTCACTGTTTCTTTACTGAAAAAAGTGCTCAGTTTTAAGAATAAAAATCCCTGCTGTTTTCAGTTCACCTTTTCAGAAAAGACACTGAACAGAATCTATAAAAAGGACAATGGAACTTGAGTTGTTGCTGCACTTTTCATAAATTCAGGATGTCCCAAGTCACTTTATAGCCAATAAAGTACATTCAAAATCTAATTGCTGTTATAATGTAGAAAATAGAACTGCAACTTGCACACAGCAATGTACATAGTTTTAATGATATTGAGGGATGAATCTTGGCCAGGAGACCAGAACTACCTTAACCTTTTTTAAAGTAATTCCACAGGATCATTTAGAAATAATAAATGAAGCAGGAGAAAGTGGGGACTTCAGATGCTGGAGATTAGAGTTGAAAGTGGGGACCTGATAAAGGGCTCTTGACTGAAACGTCGATACTCCTGCTCCTTAGATGCTGCCTGTCCTTCTGTGCTTTACTAAATAAAGCTGATAGGGCTTTGGCTTAACATCACCTGAAAGAAACAGTTCTGCAGTCTTTGAGTAGAGGATTGAAGCATTAGGCCACATTACACAGTGAGGCCAGGAGTTGATTAATTCAAGTCCCACTCCAGGTGAATTCTCTGTCTCTATACTAAGGTTGTCAGCTGATCTAGACTTTGAAAAGTAGAACGAGAAAGTCTTGGATTGATGCTAGAGCTGACTATCCTTCAAAGTATTTGACATCTAATGAAGCTCCCAATATGGAGGCAAACAGTTTTCACACAGCTAGATCACTCAATAATCAGTAAGATGAATAGTCAATTAATTTACTTTGTGTTGGTTTTGGTTAGAGAGAATTGTTGGCAAGGAGAACTCTTCAAACAATAGCCCATGGTCTTTAACATGCACTGGATGTGATGGGAAAAACTGTATTGTGAGTCTGTGCAAGTCAGGTAAGGTCACAATCTCTCCCTTTCTTCTGCCAACTGTCTCCTGCTCCAGGTTTAATGAAACTTAAACTGAACAGAATGTCATTTCAGTTTCAGTTTTCTTCCTCCTGGTCCTGAAGGGTTTGTATTCTTTGTATGATGTACAGCAGTCTGTCTGGAATGTACTCAAAGGCCCCACAAGACTAATCCAGGCATTGGAACGTCATTTTGAACAGACCTATTGCATGCTCCACAGTGAACCTGGCTGAAGAATAGTCTGTGTTTTGTTTACACTGCACCACAGTTAAGGTGTCGTATTATTCAGTCATTAGTCATGGTCACAGATGGTAACTATTATCTCCCACTTCTAATCCTTGTGAGACTTTCTGTCCTTGAAATAAAACAGGAACCTGAGTGGATATATATATGATGGAAGTTTCCAGGATTCCTGGTAGACTTTTAGGAAATGGTCACAATAATTACAGATAGCTAGCATGTTGGTGAAATTGAACTTTTTCTGTTGGTAAACTCAGCTGTGTTGTGCAATGGCCCTCTCAGTGCGATGTATGTATTTTCTATTGTCCCCTGCCCTGGGCATTGACAGCCACAATGTCACACCCTTACTGCCCAGGCTACAGCACAGACCTTGCAAAGGAGAACTGAGAGAAAGGGATTGTAATCTGGTACAAACTGCACCAGTAAGAGTTTTATATGTTGAGGATTGTGAGGTCCCACACAAGCCCCCAGTGGAGCAGAAATTGACACCAACTTCTATAACAATTAATTTTGTTGTGGTGAATGCAAAAACAAAGACTAAATAATTGGAGTTTTGAAAGTGCAGATAAAGTGAAATTGGAAGAAAATGATGTCATCTCACCACCCCCAGGTTAGCAAAAGTGGAAGTGGGATTGAAATGGAGTACTGAAATGTGGTTAGAGAGTGATTAGAGCTGATCTTATCTCTACTTAATACTAGTGGAGCAGGGAAAGCATTTCATAGAATCCCTACCGTGTAGAAGCAGCCATTTGACCCATCAAGGAGAAAGTGAGGACTGCAGATGCTGGAGATCAGAGCTGAAAATGTATTGCTGGAAAAGCACAGCAGGTCAGGCAGCATCCAAGGATCCTTCCTGAAGAAGGGCTTATGCCCGAAACGTCGATTCTCCTGTTCCTTGGATGCTGCCTGACCTGCTGCGCTTTTCCAGCAACACATTTTCAGATTTGACCCATCAGGTCTAAACTGAACCTCCGAAAAACATCCCACCAAATCCCTGTAACCTTGCATTTCCCATGGCTAATCCACCCAGCTTGCACATCCCTGGACACTATGGGCAATTTAACAAGGCAAAAGTGAGGACTGCAGATGCTGGAAACCAGAGTTTAGGTCAAAGTGGTGCTGGAAAAACACAACAGGTCAGGCAGCATCCGAGGAGCAGAAAAATCAATGTTTCAGGCAAAAGCCCTTCATCAGGAATACAGGCAGAGAGCCTCCAGGGTGGGGGTGGGGGGGGGGGAGGGGGGAAACTGGGGAGAAGGTAGCAAAGAGTACATTAGGCGAATGGGGTGGGGATGGAGGTGATAGGTCAGAGGGGAGGGTAGAGCGGATCGATGGGAAGGGCGATTGGCAGGTGGGACAGTGCAGAGCTGGAAGGTTGGAACTGAGGTAAGGTGGGGGGAGGGGAAATGAGGAAACTGGTGAAGTCCAATTTAACATGGCCAACCTACCTAATCTGCATCTCTTTGATACTGTGAGATGAAAGCAAAGCAAAGAGGGAACCTGCACAGATACAGGGAGAATGCACAGACTCCACACAATCACGCAAGGCTAGAATTGAACTCTGGTCCCTGGTGCTGTGAGGTAGCAGTGCTGACTACTGAGCCACCCCTATGAGCTGTTGAGGTGAAAAAGATGGTCGAGGAGATGGTGTGGACTGAGATTCAAATCAGCTCTGAGAAAGGGAACACCCTGGGACAAGATGCAGATTCAGCTCATTGAGGATGGGGAAGTACTTGGTGGTTCACAGACTGAAGGACGAAATGGAGATATCTCAATGAGACAGGGAGCCAATGAATTAATACATCACACACATACAAGCCTGTATTGCTTCCCGGCCTCTTTAGAGGAAACATTGTGGGAATGTGCTTGTTAAGAACAGCGCGGAGGTTGCCCTCTGACTTTTCCTGAGCTGTGGCACGTGTCCTCCCTCATTCATATTCATGAGGCACTCAGTCACACCCACTGTGCGCTGCTGATGTGATTTGCTGCTGCAGATTAAACCCCCTTTCCTCCAGTCTTTCTACAAGGCAAGCTTGCTCTTTCTTTATCTATGCATGTGTGTGTGTGTGTGTGTGTGTGTGTGAGTGTGTGTCTGTGTGCGTGTAGCAATAGGATGGTTACACAGTTGACTAACAGTATTTGCCAGAACGTGAAGGAGACAGAGAGGAAGAGAGATAAGCATCTCTGCCGACCTGCCTGTGCATTCTCACAGTCCCACTTGGGCACATGATGTGGAGAAAATCACTTCTCAGCTCGGAGCTGGTGTAGACCCAGGATTGGTTTTAACGGGAAGCTGTTACTGAGGGGAGACCCTGTTTTGTTGCAGCTGCGCTTTCGGAGGGATTGCGATCTGTTCTGTGAAACACACACATCTGGATAGTCAGTAACCTCAGCTAAAGGGTCCAGCCCGGCTAGACATCAGGGAGATACTGTGTGGAGCCCTGTCAGTACCACTCAGTCCTTGGTGTTGGCCGGTGCTGAGGATTTGCAGCGCTGGGGCAGGAAGGGGGAGAAGGATGAGGCTGGAACTCATTGCAACCTTCCCGAGAGAGAGACTTCTCCTGGCGGTGAATGGACCCTGCTCCTTCTAGAGTTGTGCACTGCTCCAGGATCAGGGGCTCGCTTGTGTCTGGGGGCTCGCTTGTCAGAGCCAGTGCCTCCCACTGGAGCGACTGGCTGTGAGCGGCCCCGTGTCGCTGTCCATGGTGCTGAACCCGTTCCACGTTGCCCAGCGAGAGCCAGGAATGCAACCTTTCACTCTG
Organism: Chiloscyllium punctatum; assembly: GCF_047496795.1. Lineage (NCBI taxonomy): Eukaryota > Metazoa > Chordata > Chondrichthyes > Orectolobiformes > Hemiscylliidae > Chiloscyllium > Chiloscyllium punctatum. The sequence continues at coordinate 80,167,153 of NC_092767.1, read as the reverse complement.
CTGAGGATGGGATTCTTTACAGAGAATTGGTGAACGAGAGAACCACTTCCCTCCTAGTTCTGAACGATTTTCATTTATGTCATTTTGTTTCCTTCTCCTTCGTGACCGAAGACTGTGAGTTTTTCAGCACCAGTTGAAGCGGAGAAGAGAGAGAGAGTGAGAGGGAGCGAGAAGGAGAAAGCAGTGAAGAAGGAGAGGTGTAAAGATGAATAGAAACTGGTGCAGAGCAACCCCCTGCTTTCGCTGACAGCTCCGCCGTCTGAATCTGATTAATGTTTCTTTGTAAAGGTAACATGAGCTACAAAGTCTCTTCTTTCTCTGTCAACTACCATTATTTGTTTAAGTCTAATAAATCATAAAAGAGAATTTATACCTGGAGATTGCGAGGTTAACCCTCCATTAGAGATATGCAGCTCCTTCCACAGGATTCAATCCTTTAAAGCATTTAACATGCAGTATCTAAAATAATAATGAGATATCAGAAAACATGAATAATCAAAATGAGAAGACTTTTACAGTGGGAGTCGCCTCAATACAAATTCTCGCAGGTTTCTTTATTTAAAAAAAGAGCTGCAATCAGATTTTTCCAAGACACCCCCCCCCCCCCCACCCCACGTTAAGTTGTCATTGAAAATTGAAAGATGGATTTAATATGGAAAGTGAACCAAAGAGAAGGTTACAGGTTAACCCTCTGCACACTGTATTGGATTAAAATAATACAGTATAAAGTAGTGTGGCGTTCATTGCAAATATATTGTTTGAAAATTGGAATTTATGGTCTTTTGCTTCGCATGGCTATATATAATGTGCATTCTTGTGTTTTCAACATTTTTCACACACAGAGAACAACTTTGAGGCAGAATGAGATTGCATATTTAAAGGAAGAGTTATGCTATTTTAATAATTCTTATTTGATATCAAATTACTAATTCTAGTAAACTAGACCACCTTTATTTTATTGCCACAGTAGACTTGGGGCACTTTATTGATTGTGGAATTAGGAGAGGTGGGCTCAGACAAATCAAATGTTTTTGTTTGCAGCTTTTGTACAATTCTTCATATCTGGACAATGGGTTGGTGTGTGTGTGTGTGTGTGCGAGATTTGCTGGTACACTGTCTGAAGGCCAACACCAGATCATTTGGATTCACCAGGGATGAAATGGCAGAAGAGAAAATTAGGGAAATGATGGAAGCAATTATCAGATAACGATGAAACTTGGGTTTGAAAAGGCTGCAGATTGCTGGAGGAATAGAGTTCAGTGCATTATGTGATGTGCTTTCTGCTACATATAATTGGCAGTCATAGAGCTCTAACAAAATTATAGATCAAAAGGGGAGAAAGTCAAAGTGTTGGAAAAACCAGGAGAAATATTACTTTACATCATGTAAAAATGTGTTTATTTGTAACATATATATTTACACATATATACCTGGCACATTCCATATTATGTGATTTATTTACTCTTAATGTTGTGCTCATCAAAAGGCAAATGAGTTTCATTGATGCTTGTTCTGCAGCAATGGTGTTATAAGACCTGTTATGTGTTGTCGGCAGATAACCAGCATGGTATGTACTACAGCCTAGAAATTACTATTGCAATATTACCAGTTGAACTTCTAAGTGTGACATTTTTACTTGCATTATTTTTGAGTAGCTATTGACTTATTTTAACATAAGGTTGGGTACAGTCTTAAAATACCAGAAATAAAGTCAGTAATTGTTTTGTTGGCTTTCCAAAATATCTCTACAATCAATGCAATTCTTCTGCTCTTTTCCAGACTATAAGATTATTTAAAACCATTTACTCTCATCCTCTTCTGAATCAGATAGGGTTACAAATTTTTTGGTTCTCAAGTACCTCACCATCTTTACCATGTGATTCTATGAATGTCAGAAGGACATTTCATTGAAGTGTATTCGAGGTTATGCTGCTATTGTCCATCTGTGAATACTGCCCAGCATGAGTATAAAACTCGACTTTAGACAGAAACCCTGTTGATTTCCCATAAGAACACAAAATCAAGGAGCAGGAGTAGATCATTTGGACTACCAAGCCTGCTACGCCATTCAATATGATCATAGTTGTTTTGGACTTCAAGTCCATCTTCCTAAACACTCCCTATATCCCATGATTCCGTGCAAGGCCAACATGAAAAGATTTATCCCAGCTTTAAAAAATACTCAATAATAGAACATCCACAACCCTCTGGGATAGAGAATTTCAAAGATTCACAACACTTTGATTGAAGTAATTTTTCCTCATCTCAGTCCTAAAATGATCAGCTCTATCCTGACACCCATATTATAAACTACCCAACAAGTGGAAACAGACCCTTGGTGTCTTCCCCATCGAGTCCCTTCAGGATCTTGCATTTTTCAATAAAATCACCTCTCATTTTTCTGAACCCTAGAAAATGTAGACCCAATTTACTCATCCCTCCATAATAGGACGTTACTCTCATCCCAATTTAGTGAACATTCATTCCGACCTTGAAATAAGAGCTAATATTCCATTGGCCCTCCTGATTTCCTGCTGAACCTGTGTGCTAGCTTTCTGTGTTTTGTGTAAAAGTCCTCCCCCAGGTCCTTTTGTGTTGCAGCTTTCGACAAGTTTTCTCCATTTAAATGTTATTCAGTTCTTTCGTTCTCCCTTCCAAACTGAATGACTTCACGTTTTCCCACATTAAACTCCATTTGCCAACTTTTTGCTAATTCACTTAACTAACAACGTCTTTCCACAAACTCCTTGCATCCCTTTCCCAACTTGCTTTTTCACCTATTTTAGTGTCTTCTGCAAATTCACTGACAGTACTTGCTCTTCCCCCTCCAAGTCATTGATATATATTGTAAACATTTGTGGTTCCAGTGCTGATCCCTGTAGAACCCCAATGGTCACGTATTGCCAACTGAGGGCTCTTATCGTATGACTTAACACTTTGTTAGGTACCTTGTTGAAGGCCTTCTGGAAGTCCAAGTATAACACATCTACTGGTTCCCTTCTTTCCACTCTGATTGATTCTTCCTTAAGTAAACTCTAATAAATTAGTCAAATGAGGTTTCCCTTTCATGAAGCCATGTTGATTCTGTTTGGCTAGATTATAATTTAGCATATATTCTGCTATAGTTTCTTAATAGATTCCCATACATTTGCAATAATAGATGTTAGGTTAACCAGCCTATAGCTACCTGCTTTTTGCCTCCCTCCCTTTTTGAACAGGGTAGTTTTCCAATCTGCTGTAACTTCTCCAAAATCCAATGATATTTGGAAAATTACAACCACTGCATCTACTATCTCTGTAGCTACTTCTTTTTAGGATCCAAGGATGCAAGCCATCTGGGCCAGGGGATTGTAGTATTGATGCAATGTTCACCTCTTTATCTTTTTTTTTCAATTTAGTTTTCTCCTTAATTTCCTTGATTGGTCATGGTTGATTTATCCCTCTCTTGGAACCTTGCCTCCTCAATGGGATATATTTTGCTGGGAGTCATGAGTTACTTCCTTAAATATCTGCCACTGCTGTATCACTGTCGTTCTGCTAATCTATCCAGCCAGTTTACTTTAGGTAATTCTAACCTTATTTAATTCAAATTCACTCCATTTAATTTAAACACAATTGTTTCAAACCCAAATTTCTCACTCTGGAACTGGTTATTAAATTCTTATTATTCAGAGAATCATAGAGATGTACAGCACGGAAACAGACCCTTCAGTCCAACTCATCCATGCCGACCAGATATCCCAACTCAATCTAGTCCCACCTGCCAGCACTTGGCCCATATTCCTCTAAACCCTTCCTATTCATATACCCATCCAAATGCCTCTTAAATGTTGTAATTGTACCAGTCTCCAACACTTCCTCTGGCAGCTCATTCCATACACGTACCACCCTCTGCATGAAAATGTCACCCCTTAGTGACCACTGGACGGGGTTCGGAGGAGGCTTACTAAGTTGATTCTGGAATTGCACTGAAGGGTTGGCTTATGAGGAGAGATTGAGTAGACTGGGACAATATTCATTGGAATTTAAAAGAACAGGGAAGGGAGCGATCTTATAGAAACATATAAAATGATCAAGGAATTAGATAAGATAGAAACAGGGAAGCTGTTTCTACTGGCAGGTGAAAGTAGAATTAGAGGGCATAGCCTCAAAATAAGAGGAAGCAGATTTTGGACTGAGTTGAGGAGGAACTTCTTCACCCAAAGGGTTGTGAGTCTGTGGAATTCCCCAGGTAAAAACAATGACTCAGATGCTGGAAACCAGATTCTGGATTAGTGGTGCTGGAAGAACACAGCAGGTCAGGCAGCATCCGAGGAACAGTAAAATCAACATTTCGGGCAAAAGCACTTCATCAGGAATACAAGCAGAGAGCCGGAAGGGTGGAGAGATAAGTGAGAGGAGGGTGGGGTGGGGAGAAAGTAGCATAGAGTACAATAGGTGAGTGGGGGAGGGGATGAAGGTGATAGGTCAGGGGCAGGGGGAGGGTGGAGTGGATAGGTGGAAAAGAAGATAGGCAGGTAGGACAAGTCAGGACAAGTCATGGGGACAGTGCTGAGCTGGAAATTTGGAACTGGGGTGAGGTGGTGGAAAAGGAAATGAGGAAACTGTTGAAGTCCACATTGATGCCCTGGGGTTGAAGTGTTCCGAGGCGGAAGATGAGGCGTTCTTCCTCCAGGCATCTGGTGGTGAAGGAGGCCCAGGACCTCCATGTCCTCGGCAGTGTGGGAGGGAGAGTTGAAATGTTGGGCCACAGGGCGGTGCGGTTGATTGGTGCGGGCCCAGTGAAGTAGTTGAGGCTTCCTCACTGAATGTTTTTAAGGCAAAGATTGATAGATTTTTGAACAGTAAGGGAATTAAGGGTTATGGTGAGCGGGTGGGTAAGTGGGATGAGTCCATGAAAAGATCAGCCATGATCTTATTGAATGGTGGAGCAGGCTTAAGGGATCTGATGGTCTACACCTGCTCCTAGTTCTGATGTTCTTAGGTCCTTTTTAAATCATTCCCCTCTCACCTTAAATCTATGCCCTCTAATTTTGGACTCCTTTACCTCGGGAAAAAGACCTTGTCTATTCATTTTTTTCCATGCCCCACATGATTTTATAAACCTCTATACGATCACCCTTCAGTCTCCAATGTTCCAGGGAAAATAGTCCCAGCCTATTCAACCTCTTGCTATAGCCCAAACTCTCCAATCCTGGCAACATCCTTGTAAATCTTTTCTGCACTCCTTCATGTTTAACAACATCTTCCCATGACAGGAAGACCAAAATTGAATGCAGTATTCCAAAAATGGCCTAACCAATGTCCGGTACAGACACAACATGACATCCTAACACCTGTAGTCAATGCACTGTCCGATAAAAGGCAAGCATACCAAATGCCTTCTTCACTATCCTGTCTACCTGCAACTCCACCTTAAGGGAACTATGAATCTGCACTTCAAAGTCTCTTTCTTCCCCAGGATCCTATCATTATGTGTATAAGTCCTGCCCTGATTTGCCTTTCCAAAATGCAATACCTTACATTTGTTTAAATTAAACTCCATCTGCCACTCTTCAGCTCATTGGTCCCTCTGATCAAGGTCCTATTGCACTCTACATTCACCTTCTTCACTGTTGATTACACCTCTGATTTTGGTGTCCTCAATAAACTTACTAACCATTCTTCCTATATTCACATCCAAGTTTATGAAAATGACAAAAAGCAGTGGACCCCAACATTGATCCTTGTGACATACTGCTGGTCGCAGACCTATTGAAGCTTATTATTATAGGTTACAAAAAGTTTAGGCTTCAGCACAGATCATTACAGTACTCCACTCCTTACATCCTGCCAAGTTGAAAATATCCCACTTATAACTGCTCTTGGCTTCCTTATCCCTTAACCAACATTCTATTAATTCAAATCTACTACCCCAACTCCATGAGTCATTTTCTTGCCTATTAATCTTTTGTGTGGCACCTAGTTGAATGCTTTTTGGAAATCAATGCATCTACTATCCCTATTCATTTTCTTTTATCTACCCTGCATCCTCAAAAAATTTTATTATATTTGTCAAACAGATTTCCATTTTGTATGATGTACTATGATGTTCTAATCATTCTGTGCTTTTCTGAGTGCAATGTTAAGAATTCCTTAGCAATAACTTCCAGCATTTCCCCTATGACAACTGTCAGGAGAACTGAACTGTAGTTCCCCGTTTTCTCTCTCCTTCTTTCACTGAAATATTGTTTTATATTTGCTAACTTTCAGGCTGATGGGCATCTACCCAACTGTGGGAGATTTTGGAAAATTAAAGATCGTATCTCTGCAACTCTTAGAATCCTAGGGGTGTTTTTAAACTTTAATTTTCCAATATATTTTCTTTGCTGTATTATTTACTGTAATTTCGTCACTTTCTTTGGCTCCATTCTCTATTTCTGGTGTGCAACCTTTGACTCCTACCGTCTCCCCACAGGTGATCGGAACACTATGATTAATATACAGAAGAGGAGGTAGATTAGCTCAGTTGGCTGGATAACTGGTTTGCAATGCAGAGTAATGCCAACAGCACAGTTAAACTTCTGCACTGGGTTAAATTTACGATGAAAGAAACCCCTTCACAGTCTCTCCCTTCACCTAAGATGCTGTGACCCTTGCGTCGTCTCTAATGAGCAAGCATCTTTATGGTTTGGTACGAATATGGTGACATTACCTGACACTAAAGAGTTCTAAAAAACTTCTTTAGTTTGGCTGTGATTTGAATGTGGAACTTGCTATCACAAAAGGGAAGCTAGAAAGGAGAGGAAAAATTTATTGGAAGGGTGTACTGATAGGATGGGTGGAGATTCATACAGAATATAGACACCAGTGTAGTTTGTTTGGGATGATCATCTTACTATCATTTTTAAACTTTTTTCATGGTGATATCAATCTCACTGATATTTATATCCAATCCCCAATTGCCTTTGAACTGAACAGTCTATTAAATCATTTCAGAGCTGAAAATGTGTTGCTGGAAAAGCGCAGCAGGTCAGGCAGCAACCAAGGAACAGGAGAATCGACGTTTTGGGCATAAGACCTTCTTCCTGAAGAAGGGCTTATGCCCGAAATAGCGATTCTCCTGCTCCTTGGATGCTGCCTGACCTGCTGCGCTTTTCCAGCAACACATTTTCAGCTCTGATCTCCAGCATCTGCAGTCCTCACTTTGTCTTCAAATCGTTTCAGAGGGCAGTTAGGAATCAACCACATGTAGATCAGACCATGTGAGGATGGTAGAGTTTCTTCCCAGTGAACCAGCTGGGAATTTACAACAACTGATGATACCTTCATGGTCATTATCACTGACACCACTTTGTATTCCAGATTTCTTAATAGAATGTAATGCCACTTGCTTTAGTGACAGGACCTTAAAGTGTTGTCCTGGATATTTGGTTTCCTGCTCCCGTCACATTAACTTTATGTTGCCATTTCTCTTCCAATGTTGCATCTGCTACGTAACAGGCAGAGAAGTGTCTTTAATGTCTCTATGCTTAATTCAAGGATAGTCAGTCACTTCATCTGGCATCTGTGGATGGATATAGGATAAGGACATAATCAGTCTGCTCTTGTTGTTGCTGTGATGTTGCTCTTGTTAAGTGACTGAAGGCATTTACAATCCAGGTATTTACATATGAAGAATGTCACTTGCGTAAGGTGCAGAAAAGTTTCTGGTGTTTCAGGTAATGAGCTTCAAAGAGAAGGGGGGAAAAAAATCACAGATTGTGAGAAGCTCATTACTGTTTATAAGTCAACTCCCTAACACTACTCACAGTTACTTTGTGGTGAACCCTCATGCTCACATTCTATCTAAAATGGATGAGAAACTCCATCAAAAAACTAGGAAGATCCTACACATCAACATTCAATTACATCCACCAGGATGAACAGTTAATCATCTTTGCTCCTGTGCATTTTCTGCCTTGATGTGAAACAGTGAATCACTAAGCTATAATGTAAGATTTTAATATTCAATCACCATTTCCATTAAAAGATGGTAATTCATACCCATTTCATGTCTGCAAAATGCAATGTTTTCTGCTTCAAGTCAGCTGACAGATTTGATTCAGGTGAAATGGATGCAAATTAGTCTAAAGGGAATGCAAGAAGCATCTTTGACAACAGCACCCTCTCATATATCAACAAATTATGGCATTGAACGGAAAAAATGACCTGGATTTAAAAGGAAGAAAATTGAGAAAGCCAGACTCAGAGAAAATGCTAACACGTCAAACACATATGAAAAAATGTTTCCACAGGACAAGGAGATGATGCACTATTCACACTGAAGTTTAAATATATTACCTGCTAAGTATGTCTACATAATCCATTTCTTTGTCTGGGAAATTTCATTGGATATTATCAAAAGTAAAAAACCTTTGTCAGCATTTTACATTTCAAACTGTAATTTGTAAACCCAAGTGCATTCAGAAAAGATAGCAACATGGAATTAGAAAGTGGCAATTCAGCCCATCAGAAGTCAAGACGCATACTTCCTTTTGAGGACCAATCTAAAATGAGAAGTCGTAGGTTTAGGATAAGGGACAGTGGATCTAAAACAGAAATGAGGAGAAATTACTTCCCTCAAAGAGCCATGAATCAACAGAGTTCACTACCTCAGAGTGCAGAGGATACCAGGACATTGAGTAAATTTAAAGAGGGTAACAGTCAGATTTTTAATTAGTAATGGGTTCATGGATTAAGAGGATTGAGCAGGATAATGGAGTTGAGGCTGAGATGAGATCAGCCATGATTGTGTTGAATGGTGGAATAGGCTCAAGGGGCTGAATGGCCTCCTCCTGCTGTTGGGGTGGCACAGTGGCTCAATGGTTCAGGGCAAGAATAGACAGGCAGAAGGTTGGAAGAACACAGCAAACCAGGCAGCATCAGGAGGTGAGAAGTCAATATTTCAGGTTTTCAATTCCACCCTTGGGTAACTGTCTGTGTGGAGTTGGCACATGCTCTGGATGCTCCAGTTTCCTCTCACAGTCCAAAGACGTGCAGATTAGGTTGGAATTGCCATGCTAAGTTGCCCCATGGTGTCCAGGGATGTGCAAACTAGGTGGATTAGCCAGTAGGAATGCAGGGTTGGGGTGGTGGGTCTGAGTGAGATGTTTTTCAGAGGTTTGGTGTGGGCTTGATGGGCCAAATGGCCTGCTTCCTCACTGTAGGGGTTCAAGTTCTTATATTCTATCATGCTTTTCCAGTTGGTAATGTTAAATACAATACTCTCTTCTCTTCTTTTCCTGTACTCGACAATATTTTTGTTCATGTTTTTATTATTCACTGAAATATAACTGGCATGGTTTCTACAACCCCACGGTGATCATGGATTCTGCATCCTCATGATCTTATCTGTGAAAGTATTCCTGTAATCTCAAGGGAATAAAGAATTGTTCTTAATCTCCAGTGCCACACATTATCCAAATTGAAAATATTCTTCTATTTCTTAAAAGGGCCAAAAGCCTGGAATCTCCTTCCTCAGAGCACTGTGGGCATCTCCATTTCCTAAGGATTGCAGTGTTCAGGAAGCTTGTTCACCACCACCATCATAAGGCAGTTAGGGATGGGAAATAAATATCTAGCAAAACTCATATCCCAAGAAAAATACAAGCTATTCACACATGAATGGTAACTTTTTTTTAATGGAATAACCAACATGCAAACTACAGGAGTTTTGATATTGCCAGTAAGAGGGGATACCATTGAAACATCCAGGATTCTTAAGAGGTTTGACAGGTTATACACTGAGAGGATGATTCTCCTCATGGGAGAGTCTGGGGCCAGAGGGCACAGTCTCAGAATAAATCATGTCAATTTGAGACTGGGATGAGGAGGAGGGTTTTTTTCTCTCTCAGAAGGTTGTGAGTCTTTGAAATTCCTTGCTACAGAGAGCTGTGTATATTTAAGACATAAATTCTTTATCAGTATTGGAATCAAGGGTCATGGGGATGAGCAGGGATGTGGATGCGAGGAGTTTAAGATCAGCCATGATCCTACTAAACCTGGAGCAGCTTTGAAAAGCCAAACGGCTTTCTCCTGTTCCAATTTCTTATGGTCTTATGGACATCAGGAAAGAACAGCACAAGTTAATATTTCTGTTGCAACCATCCATTACTTCACTTTCAGAATCTCACAGAATTAATGTGAAGTCTTGCCATTTCCTATTTTCATTTCCATCTTTAAGACGAGGTTTTTGGTTTGACTCTTTTGGGATGCCTTCTGTAAGACGCAGCAGGAACCGGAGACTGACTGGTCAATCAGACCAGGTTCTGATGGCTTGCAGACAATTTTTATCAGATGCAGATTGAGATGCTTTGTGTTTCCAGCGTTCTCTTACTGTGTTTCTATCCTAACACCCACTTGCTTCCCATCCCAAGTCACCCATGTATCTGTCAGGATTATAGAAGCTGAACGTTCTTCTCATCCCTCACCGAAGCCCAATTTGAGCAACACCCACCTTCTGGGTAGCAGGTAGTCAAATGCTGATCCCTCCAGCTCCTTCTGAACCAGAGATTGACAGATAAATCCACAGCAATATGGAAAACTCAGGGAGGCTATTTCTTCATAATATTTAGGCCAGGATATAAAAATTTGCATGGAGTATATTGCATTGGTGAGCTGTTGAGAATAAGGTCACTGTCAGAGATTATCTGGAACATTCCTTTCATACACCCTGCTAAGGAGGGATTTCTGGGTCAAATATCACATGTTCCATTTAATATTTTCACAAAAGGGTTAGTAACACCTTAATGCTCACATGGTTTGTGAAATTATCATTTGAAACCATTTCTGTCTTTTGATGTTTAAACAAAAGATATAATTGGCCACAATAGTACTACCTTCCATAATTTTCCAGTCTTGCTTAGTAAACATTTTTGGGATTGCATTGACCATTGCAAAGAGGCAGATTGGCCTGCAGGGTTGAGAGGGAAGGTGAGAATGAGTCATTTATATTGATATGTTTGTTCATATCCCACTCTTGCCACTGTCTTCCAGAACCTGGGAGCTGTTGAGAGACCCTTCCACCTGGACCCCACTTTATCCACTGAAAGCGACCAGTTATGTCTCTGCCTGCCTCTGGTGAGAGTTTGGTTGTTGAGCCCTATACTGTATGGAGGGATTTCCTGTTAAATCTGCTGCCCTCCTGATTGGTTCTGAAATAGGCTCCTCTGGCCCTCAGTGTTGCCCTGTAAGCATTGGCACTGCTTGCCCTCACTAATACCCACCTCACCCCACCATCTACCACTAACCCTGCCTGACTGTCCCCCCTAATCCTCTTACCCCATTGTGAGGGAGCATGGCTATCATTAACCCATTTCCTCTGGGTACAGACTCCACAATGATCATTGTTCCTGATGGCATTGCTGAGTACCTGGATCTCACATCAGTCAGTAATTCTCAGGGTGGCCAGCTGCCCTTGGCGTGAGGTGGTTTGAGATCCCATTAATCAGCAAACATAGGTCACAGCACTCGCCATCTGGCCTGTCAACGTCATCCCAACTGACTGCAGTAAAATCTGCTCCGGGTTCCTGATGTGCCAGTAACAGATATTAAGGCATTTATCAGAAATTTCACTACACTTTCAGCTCAGACCTTTGAAGTTGGTGGGTTAATGACTGCTAAAATCATAGATTTTTGAATAAGTGCAGTGAGTCTTTCCAAAATTGTAGGACTGCAGCATTTCAGACATACAGGGAAGTTAAAATCCTCAGTAAATACAGTTCAAGTTGACAACAGGAGGCAAAAAATTAAGTTTGAAAAATAAGTCATAACCACATTCAAATAGCACCTCAATGGGCTTTACATAATGACAGGCTTTTTGAAGTCATTGTAGAGGAGTACAACAATTACTTTGCACATAGAAAGATTCCACAAATATTGTGAGGTATAATGAGGGGATTTGCTTATGTTGATGGTGGTTGTGGGAAACATAATGGCTGAAGGACTGGGGAATATCTTGCTTCATCTTTAAGGTTCACCTGATCGCCTTTTGATTGCAGTCAGGCTCACATTTTCAAACCCTATAATCATAGAACATAGAACATAGAACATAGAACATAGACAGGCGTAGCACAGAACAGGCCCTTTCACCCATGATGTTGTGCCAAGGGTTAATCCTAATGTAAAATAAAATAACTTAACCTACCCACCCCTCAACTCACTGCTGTCCATGTGTATGTCCAGCAGTCACTTAAATGTCCCTATTGACTCTGCTTCCAGCACCACCACTGGCAATGCATTCACAACTCACTGCCTAAAGAACCTTCCTCTGATGTCCCCTCTATAGCTTTCTCCTAATATTTTAAAACTATGACCCCTAGTACCAGTCAATCCTGCCCTGGGGTGAAGTCTCTGGCTATTGACACTATGCGAGAGATCAACTCGGAATGTAATCAGGAGCCTACAAACATTCCCTCTGATTTGATTGGCCTGTGAAAGGTAAATATTGAGCTAAATGTGGGAGATCTCCATAATCTCCTTGACCCAGCAATCAAATGACCCTCAACTCAAGGTCTTACTTCCTGAGCTTAAAGTAAACTAAACAACCCAAATGATCCAAAACAGAAATTGCTGGAAAAACTCAGCAGGTCTGGCAGCATCTGTGGAGAGAAATCAGCGTTATCATTTCGGGTCGAGTGACCCTTCCTCAGAACTGGAACTCAAATGGATCGTGTTGCCAAGCTACTTTCTAAATAACAAAAATCCTGAAATAAATAATCCAAAGCTTTTCCTGTTTTGTACAATAAACATGAACACATTTCTAAGCTTTGACATGTAAGATGAAGTCAAATTTGTTGCTTGTACTCCCAGGCAGAACTTCCTGATTAGAGCTCTGGTGTGATGATAACAATAAGGTAGAGTCGGAAGCTATTATTAAAGAGTCGTACTGCACAAAAGCAGATCCTTCAGTCCAACTTGTCCACGCTGGCCAAGTTTCCCAAACTGAACTAATACTGTTTGCCTGCATTTGGCTCAGAGCCCTCGAAACTTTTCCTATCTGTGTATTTGTCCAAATGTCTTTTGAATGTTGAAATTGTACCTGCATCTACCACTTCCTCTGGTAGTTCATTCCACAGATGAACCACACTCTGTGTGAAAGTGTTGCCCCTCAGCTGTGGGCTCTTATGGTGCTGGGCTAGGTCCCTACATCCAATCCAGGGAACCTGGGTTCAAGCCCTACATGTTCCAGAGGTGCATCAATCCAAACAGATTCATTAGGAAAATATCTACACCGAGAGTCAATCTGAAGTCACTTGAATCCTGGAATCTCCTGTGTTGCTGGATGAGCAAAGTTACTTTCTGTTTAAACCCCAATCTTGAGTTTATCCCACAACGAATCCCATTTGAGGGTAAGTCTGTTTACAACTTTCAACCTTTGAATATAAAATGGAAAACTTTACTCCCTTGTGCAGAATCCTAAAATGAGATTTGACTTCAATGTTACACAGCAGTCCCCTGTGCTGACAGGTGATGAATTTGTAGAGCTTGGAGGTGGGGTGTGTGCAGGGAGGATGGGACCATTTTAATTATTCATAGCCTCATGATCACATTTAGGTATCTGAGTGCGTGCATGTTAGGATTGGGTTATCAAAAACATTTCCATACAGTCAACATGAACGGCATGTTGGCAATCTGCTCCCTATGAAAACGCGTGAACTAAGCGTGGAGCAGTGAGACCGGACTCCAGCCTCAATTGTATCAGCAGTTTGTTCTCTGGCTTTAAGTCTCCAAAGAAGCAAATTAAGAAAACCCTCTGAATGTAGTTCAGGTCAAAGCTTAGAACCGAGGAATCTGGAGCAAAGCAGGCCTTGCTTAAAAAGTGTGGGCAGCACGGTGGCACAGTGGTTAGTACTGCTGACTCACAGCGCCAGAGAACCGGGTTCAATTCCTGCCTCAGGCGACTGACTGTGTGGAGTTTGCACGTTCTCCCCGTGTCTGCGTGGATTTTCTCTGGGTGCTCTGGTTTCCTCCCACAGTCCAAAGATGTGCAGGTCAGGTGAATTGGCCATGCTAAATTGCCCGTAGTATTAGGTTAGGGGTATGGGTGGGTTGTGGGTCGGTGTGGACTTGTTGGGCCGAAGGGCCTGTTTCCCCACTGTAATCTAATCTAAATTGTTCCTTTTGAATAAACCCAATTCCTTCAATAGAAGGTCACTGCTATTTTATGGAATTGTCTCTCCCCAGGCAGGGACCAAAAAGGAATAAAATAATTCTGACATCAATAACAAACTCACAGCTCCCCAGCAGGAATCCCTTTTACAAGAAATAAATAAATAATGTCAACTCATTAAGAATGGTTTGACCTTCAGAGCTACTTTCTACTTGTTCAGCACCTTTTCCTGCTTTTATCACCTCGCGAGGATCCTCATTCCCTGTCCTACTTTGGGGTTTAGTTCTAATTCATTCCTGGGCTCTGTCGCTCAATGGCCACTTGGTTCTCGCTGATCTTGAAAACACATTAAAGTTATAGCTGCCAGGGGACCGAGGTTAAACACAGCCAGGAATGAGGTGCAGCTGTCTGTCTGCTCTTATTTCTGATGTTCAAAAGTGAAATATATTTGGATGGTTTACTCAATTTACTTCTTAGGAGGTTCAAAGTCACAAATGACAGTTAGAACTAAGACTTGGGGAATGCATTGTCAATTCAGTCCGACATCTTCACAAACCATGACATGAGATAAATATACTTACTCCAGCTACAAGCAGACCAATCCAACATCTTACCTATATCAAATAACAAAATCTGTCAACCAGCTTTCAATAATAAACACAATTATCAAAATGAAATGAAGATGCAATAATTGGTCAACATATGTGTTAATTGGTAAACAAATAGTTATCGAAAAGGATAAATGCTTAACCCTCTAAGTATCACCAAAGCGCACATAAAGTAAAACAGAGAGACAAAAAGGTTCTGAGGAAGGGTCACTCAACCCAAAACATTAACTCTGATTTCTCTGCCTAGATGCTGCCAGACCTGCTGAACTTTTCCTGCAATTTCCATTTTTGCTTCTGATTTATAGCACAAAACTTTCAAAATAAAATTCTTTGGTGGCAGATTTAATAAATCTTCCTGCCAAAATCATGACTTCAATATTGAGGTGCCCAATCATCTAACTGTTTTATTATTGTCTAGGCTTTATTTTTCTGTTAGCCTCTTTCTTCATATCTTCTAATTGTTCCTTTTCATCAGCTTAATATCTGAGGCGATTTCCAGTATTGCAATTCTAGTATATATTGTTTAACTGGGCCTCTCTTTCTGGTAGCTGTTCCTCATGGAGACTATTCACAATGTCAGCAATCTTGTTTCAAGGCAACAAAATTCTCTTTTCATTCCTCATCTTTGCACTACCATTGTAAAACTTCTGTTCCCCCTTTCTCTCGGGCATCTCTAACTCTACTGCTGGAGCCTCCAAATGCTCCCTGCCAAGCCTCCTTCTCGAAAGTTTTTCCCACTTTGCAGTACGGCTAACATTGAATCTTTTCCTGGAACACCTGTTTTCCTCATGCCTCCTGCCAGGTCTGAGGTGATGGTTTTATTTTCACACTGTTGATGCTCCTCTGACTGCTGCTGACTGACCATTTTGGCATTTGATTGATTACATGTATCTATTTTAACTGGCAAGTGGGTAATCCACTTGTCTTCTGAAAATAGCTCTTTCTTCTTCAGGGTCCAATGTATTCTGTCAAGCACACTGCTGCTCACTATCTCACATTGTGGTTGGGGTAGCTTGCTGCCAAACACCCTCCTTTCCCTGTGCTGTGTCTAGGGGCTGGTCTATTACTGTAGCAGAGAATGGATCACCATACAGTCATAACAAAAAAAAAGCACTGATAATTTATTACGGGATGACAGGAAAAAGACATAATGAGGTATAATTACCAGGAACCAAGTAAATCACATCTGTCCCCATCAGGGCCTCATGTTGATCTAACTGACTCTTCACCCAAAGACTTGGTCATCAGGTGAGTTGGAGCTAAATACAAGTTAAAATTAACTCTTTCAGGATTATTACTTTAAACATCTGAATCCTGAACAGAACAGAGATGGTTAGCTCAGTTGGTTGGATGACTGATTTGCAATGCAGAATGATGCCAACAATGTGGGTTCAATTTATGCACTAACTGAAGTTACCATGAAGGTCTCTGCTTGTCAACCTCTCCCCTTACTTGAGGGAAGGTGACCCTCAGGTTAAATCACCACCAGTTTCCTCTCTCTCTAATTAGTATGGAATGATGGTGACTTTACCTTTTGTGCAGAACAACATTAATGCACTGAGGTTAATCCTCATACAGATTGAGGTATTTGATAGCGGTCTTGCCTCACCCTATGCTCACTGAGTACTACCTTTAGACTCTTTAAATATCCAATTGTCTCTTTCTAATGAAATGAGATGTCTGAGTTTCTTTATGATTTTGGCTAATTGCTAAAAAAAATGTGAAGAAAACAGGGGAATCACTTGTTTGGATTGACTCCTCCAAAGAGCTAGCAGAGGGTTAACGTTGGGAATGCCTCAACAAGTTCACCCTAACTTGGATTAACTCACCTCCCTGTTGTCAGCAGTTTTCCAGGGGCAAACATTGGAGTGGGCAGTTTGAGATTAAGACTGTTCCGAACAAGATAGAGTAGGAGATGAGATTTGGAAGGAGAAAATGAAGGATAAATGGAGAGTAAGAAAGAATTAGAGGAAGCGAAAGAGAGAAAGTTAGAGTGTGAAGCAGAAAGTGGGATGGACAAAGAGAGGGAGAGAAATAGCAATTGTAACTGTGCAGAGGTTGAATGCTGTGAGGTATTTTGTATTGGATTCAGAGTTCATATCCAATGATGCAGATGAACAACTGGTGATGGGACTTTGCTGGATTGTCAGTCAGATGAATACATTTCACCTTTAAGGCAGTAGAATAGAAATGTTTGTGTTGAGTCTAGTGTACAACATTTGTTCTATTCATTAACCATTTATAATGTGTTTTTCTTTGGATCATTGAAAGTTCTCTTGTTTTGCAATAGGCACAAGAATCACTTTGAATTCTCGCCCAGTTAAAATTAGCCTAAGCATTTGCAGGCACACCACTTCAAAGCTCCTAAATAGGTCAAGGATATAGCTTTGGAATATGACAAAATACATTGGAGGATTCTGCTTGCACTGTCAGGATAATGAGCAATAGATACTGGAACTTAAAAACCGCTTCTGTATCAAAACCAGCTTAAAGCTGCACTGTCATCAAGAATTTAGGTTACAGAAACTGAAAATTCTTCAAAATACCTCTGTGCCAGTGAGCACTGCAGTGACACCAGGGTGCTCTTCTCTGTTGATCTGGCTAATGATAAAAAGTCACACTTTGTCCACACAAAAGGTGTGGCAGTGGCTACTCATGTGGGCACCAGTTATGTTTGTCTGTTTGTGGGGTACGTGGAACATTCCTTGTTCCAGTCTTACCCAGGCCCCACCCACGACTCTTTCTCTGATATGTCAACAACATCATTAATTCTGCTTCCTGCTCTCGTCTGGAAGTGGAAAAATCATCAGTCTTGTCCCCAATTTCCATTCTTCTCTTACCTTTACTGGTTCATCTCTGGCTCTGCCCTTCCCTTTCTTGACTTCTCCACCTCCATTTCTGGGATTAGGTTGTCCACCAAGGTCTCCTACAAACCCACTGCCTCCCACAGTTACCTCCACTACACCTCCTCACACCCTGCTTCCTGTATGGATTCCATTCTATTCCCCTGTCTCTCTATCTCTGTCACATTTCTTCGAATGATACCCACCTTCCTCCAGGCTACCTCTGATGCAATGTTCTTTACCCTTAACTCACAATTGCCCCCCAGTGTGGTTAATCAGGCCTTCAGCAGGTGTTTCTGACCCATTTACTGCTCTTCTGCCCTCACCTCTACTCCTCCCTTTCAAACAATGATAGAGTTTCTCTTGCCCTGACTTTCCACCCAACTAATCTCTGCAATGTCTGCCTTCAAAGGATCATTTTCAGCAGTTTCGAACAGGACCTCCCTGTCCTTCATGGTCACCATATCTGTAGGGACCATTATGGTAGGAGTAACAGTAAAAAGGATTATTACTTGAATGGTAAAAAGTTGCAGCATGCTGCTGTGCAGAGGGACCTGGGTGTCCTTATGCATGAATCACAGAAGGTTGGTCTGTAAGTATAACAAGTAATTGGGCAGGCAAATGGAATTTTGTCCTTCATTGCAAAAGGGATGGAGTTTAAAAGCAGAGAGGTTATGTTGGTGAGGCCACACCTGGAGTACTCTGTGGAGTTTTGGTCTCCTTACTTGAGAGAGGATGTACTGGCACTGGAGGGGGTGCAGAGGAGGTTCACTAGATTGATTCCAGAGTTGAGGGGGTTGGCTTATGAGGAGAGACTGCATAGACTGGGATTATATTCATTGGAATTCAGAGGAATAAGGGGGGGATCTTATAAAAGCATATAAAATTATGAAGGGAATAGATAAGATAGAAGTAGAGAGGATGTTTCCACTGGCAGATGAAACTAGGACAAGAGGACATAGCCTCAAGATTAGAGGGAATAGATTTAGGACTGAATTGAGAAGGAAAGTTTTCACCTTAAGGGTTGTGACTCAATGGAGTTCCCTGCCCAGTGAAGTAGTTGACACTACTTTAGTTAACGTTTTTAAAGCTAAGGTAGATTTTATTTTGAACAATAAAGGAATGAAGGGATATGGTGAGAGGGTGAGTAAGTGCAGCCGAGCCAGCCCTAATCTTATTGAATGGTGGAGCAGGCTTAAAGGGCCAGACTGCCCCCTCCTGCTCTTAGTTCTTATCTTCTTATTCCCTCTTGGACAACTCCTCCATCACTCCTACCTCCACCTCCTCACTAACACCTACTACCCACAACCAACTCCCCCAATAACACTTCTCCATGCAATCACAGGAGGAGTGACACTTGCCTCTTTACTTCCTCCTTCTTCACTGACCAAAGCTTTAAACTTTCCTTCCAAGTGAAGCAGCTTTTCACTTGTGATTGTTCAGTCTCACAACATAGTCTCCTTTACACTGGTGAGACCGAACACAGACAGCTATGGGGGACTGTGTTGTGGAACACCTCCACATTGTCCACAGAACAACACCAGCCTTCATCTGTTTTTTTAATAAACCACCCTGGTCTCATGCTAATATTTTTGCCCTGGGCCTCCAACAAAGTCTAAAGCAAACTGGAGGAACAGTTCCTTGAATTCTGCTTGGAACTCTCCATTCTGCAGGACATTGAGTTCAACAACTTCTCTGCATGAATACTCCATTTTGATTCAGCTCATTCCTCCCCTCCCTACACCTTGTTTGTGTGTGTTTGTTTTCAGTATGACTGACCTATTTTCGACTGTTTATACCTTAGCACTTTTTTTGCACCTTGATCTCTCCTCTACAGTGTCAATGTAAGGTTTGTTGTGGTTCCATGGTAGTGTTATTACCTCTGAGCTGGTAGATCTGGGTTCAAATCCCACCTGCTGCAGAGGACATGTTTGAGCAGGTTGATTGAAATATCTGGACTGTTCGCCAGTCTTTCTCTGGGCATGCTCACTATCTGTTCCACCTCTGTCTACAGCACAAACACCATGATTATCCAGGCCCCTTCAGCTCTGAAGAAGAGTTATGTCAGACTCAAAACATGAACTGTTTCTCTCTACACAGAGGCTGCCAGACCTGCTATGTTTCTCCAGCACTTTCAGATCTCCAGTATCTGCAGTATTTTACTTTTGTCTCTCTTAGTTCCTTCTGCTAATGAAGGATTAAGATTCATTGATGGGAAGAGAGCACTTTCTGATTTCTGGCTTATAGTTCCTGTATCAAATGATTCCAGTACAGGAACAACATGATGAGATGCAGAATTTATATCCTTCCCACAAAGCATGTTCCTCACTCTGGCATGATTCAGTTGACCAGATCAGGCTTTTGTGCAGGAAATACATTGTCAGCTGTAAGTTCCTGTCCCTGGGTCGGAGTCTGGGGAGTGTGAGGGGATGTCAATCAATGACAATGGAATAAAGACAGCACCCATCTCAATCTCACCACCAGGGGAGCTGTTCAGCTGGTGGATCCCTCTGAGGAAGCGAACAGTTGCTGTGCACTGTCTTCTTTCTTCTTAACCTTTTCACAGGGATATGGGCATCACTGGAAATGTCAGCATCTACTGCCCTTCCCTGACTGTCATCGAATCAAGTGGTTGGCCTGCCCATTTCGGAGGGCAGTGAAAAAATAAACAATGGATCTGGACTCCCATGTTGACCAGACTGAATCACGTATGTTACAATACAAACTGAGGCCATTCAGCCTATCATGTTTGCACTGGCTTTCTGAGCATTTTGCTATGGACCAGGCCAGACCCTCTCAAAACATTTCAAGAAGGTAACCTAGACCCGAACTTTTCTCGTTGTTTTAAGCAGGTGTAAAGTGGATATTCCAGGAGGGCTGCAGCTGGCCCAACCACTCAGTATCAAATGAAACAGAATTCATTTGTACATGATTAAAAGAAAGCCAAATTTAGAATAACATAACTACTTGAAAACCCAACTGGCACGAAAATGCAAATTAACAAAGAGCTGTTCCAAATACCTTGGCAAAAAGGTAGATTTGAACACAGACTCTTACAGGACAGATTGGAGAGAGAGAGAGAGGATCAGCAGGGAGTTGTGTCTTTGGGTCCAGCAGCTTCTCTGGGTTTCCAGCTAAAACCTGACCAGTAGTTGCAAAAAAATAGCTCGCTAAAAACAAACCAAAGCCTGAGCTGGGAGAATTTTCTACAAGTGTTCTTAAAATACACTTAAAAGTTCCTTCAAGTAGATCACCCCAGAACCTCTTCCTCTATGACCCTCTAAACAAAACCAAGGACAACATAACCTTGTTAAAGGAGCAGCATCATCATCATTTCAAATTAGTGCTCATTTCCTGTCTTTACCCTGTAATTCTACACATTGTCCCCATTTGAAGAATCATCTAATGTTCTCTTGAATGCCTCAATTGAACCTGCCTCCTGAGCTCTGAATCCAATACAAAATACCTAACGGTCCTCAAGTCTTCCTCTGGCCTTTCATTTTCTTTTGACATATATCTGATCTGGTTCTCAATCACTTTACAAGTGGATGCAGTGGATCCAGAGGCCTCATAATTTCAAATATTTTTCAAACCTCTTCCCAACCTTCTCCCCTCTAAGTAAAACAGTCCCAAACTCTCCAAACTTGCCTCAGAACTCAAGTGTCTCATCTGTGACTATCCTTATAGACCTCTTGCTGCATCCTCTCCAATGCATTCACATTCTTCCTAAAGTGTGGCTCCCAGAACTAACACAACACTCCAGTTGGGGTATAACCAGTGCCTGAGAAAATTCATCATCATCTTTGGTATTCATCAACAGGGGGATAGAGTTTAAAAGCCGTGAGGTTTTGCTGCAACTCTACAAGTCTCTGGTGAGGCCACACTTGGAATTTTGTGTCCAGTTCTGGACGCCCTATTATAGGAAAGATACAGAGGCTTTGGAGACAGTGCAAAAAAGGTTTACCAGGATGCTGCCTGGACTGGAGGGCTTGCCTTAGGAAGAAAGGTTGAATAAGCTCGGAATTTTCTCACTGGAGAGAAGGAGGAAGAGAGGAGATCTGATAGAGGTATACAAAATAATGAGAGGAATAGATAGAGTCAATAGCCAGAGACTTTTCTCCAGAGCAGGATTGACTGGTACGAGAAGTCATAGTTTGAAGATATTAGGAGGACGGTATAAAGGAGATGTCAGAGGTAGGTTCTTTACGCAGAGAGTTGTGAATATATGGAATGCGTTGCCAGCTGAGGCGGTGGAGGCAGAGTCATTGAGGACATTTAAGTGACTGCTGGACATGCACTTGGAGAGCAGTGAGTTGAGGGGTGGGTAGGTTAAGTTACTATATTTTACATTAGGATTAAATCTTGGCACAACATCGTGGGCCAAAGAGTCTGTTCTGTGCTGTACTTTTCTATGTTCTATGCTCTATGTTCTATCTCCCTGGTTCTGTACTCTATCCCCCAATTAATGAAGCCTAGAATACTGTTTGCTTTATTAACAACTCTCTCCACTTGTCTGCCACCAGTCTCTCTGCTTCTCCACCCCCTTAAGAATAATATATTTTACTTTATACTGTATCTACATGCTCTTTGTACCAAAGTACATCACCTCACACCTCGCTGCATTAAGCTACATTTGCCATATATCCACCAACTTGTCAATATTCTTTTGAAGTTGTATACCATCCTCTTGACAGTTTATGAATGTCCCACATTTTGTATGATCTACAAACTTCCCCTGCACAGCAAGATGGAGATCATTAACATCTTTCAGGAGCAGCAAGGATCTCAATGCCAACCCCTGGGATCTTCACTACAAACCTTCATCCATTCTGAACAAATATCCATTAATGTTTACACTGTCTCACAGCTTATTTTGTAATCATGTTGCTAGGGTCCTTTCTATTCTGAGATCTTCACTTTCTGTTGTGCAATAGTGCACTGACCATCTTCTAGAAGTAAATGTACTACATCAACAACATTACCCTCATCAACACTCTTCCATTATTCACTCGTACATGGACATCGCTGCTGGACAGGTTTTTTTGCCCGTCCCATCTTACCCTTGAGAAGATGATGGCGAACTGCCTTTTTGAACTGTTACAGTCCACCTGCTGCAGGTTGACCCACAATGCTCTTACAGGAAGAAATTCCAGAATTTTGACCCAGTGACACTCAGGGATTGACAATATATTACCAAGTCAGGATGGTGAGTAGCTTGGAGGGGAACTTGTAGAGAGTGGATGTACCCAAGTGTTTGCTGCCTTTGTCCTTCTAGAAGGAAGTGATCATGGGTTTGGAAGGATAAGGGTTAGTGTTCTGAGGGAGGGCCACTGGACCTGAAATGTTAACTCTGATTTCACTCCACAGATGCTGCCTGACCTGCTGAGCTTTTCCAGCAATTTCTGTTTTTGATTGTGGGTTTGTAAGATACTATTTGAGCATATTTAGTGAATTTCTGCAGTCCATCTTGTAGATGGTACACGCTGCTTCTACTGAGCGTCGGGGGTGGAGGGAGTGGATGCTTGTGGATCTTGTGCCAGTTGAACGAGGGCTGTTGTTTGGGCTGTACCCATCCAGGCCAAGTGGGGAGCATTCAACCACACTCCTGACTTGTGCCTGATAGATGTGGACAAGCTTTGGGGAGTCAGGAGGTGAATCACTCGATGCAGGATTCCCAGCTACTGACCTGGTCTTGTGGATCTTTGTGTTTGTGTGGTGAGTCCAGTTGAGTTTCTCATTAATAGTAACCCCCATGATGTTGATATTGGGGGATTCAGTGTTGGTAACACTACTGAATGTCAAAAGGCAATGGTTAGATTGTTTCTTATGGCAAATGTTACTTACCACTTATTAGCCAAGCCTAGATATTATCCAGATCTTGTCACATTTGAACATGGACTGCTTCAGTATCTGAAGAGTTGCAAATGGTGCTGAACATTGTGCAATTATCAATAAATATTCCCACTTTTGACCTTATGATGGATGGAAGCCATTGATGAGGCACATCAGTGTGGTTGGGCCTCAGAAACTACCCTGAGGAACTCCTGCAGAAATGTCCTGGAGCTGAGATGACCGACCTCCAACCATCTTCCTATGTGCCAGTTACCATTCTGAACAACAGAGAGTTTGCACCTGATACCCAATGATTCCAGTTTTTCTAGCGCTCATTGATGTCAAGGACTGTCACTTTCCCCTCACCTTTAGAATTCGGCTCTTTTGTCCATGTTTGAACCAAGGTTGTAATGAGATCCAGAGCTGAGTGGCCCTGGTGGAACCCAAACTGGGTGTCACTGAGCAGGTTGTTGCTGAGCAGGTGCTGCTTGATAGCTCTGTTACTGACCCCTGCCATCACTTTACTGATGATTGAAAGTAGACTGATAGGGTGGTAAATTGGTCAGGTTGGATTTGTCTTGCTTTTGTGTTCAGGACATACCTGGGCAAACTTCCACATTGTCACAGTGTTGTTCTGGAAGAGCTTAGCTAGGGGAACAGCAAGTTCTGGAGCATAAGCCTTCAGTGATGTTTTGGAGTAAATTACTGCAGATGCTGGAATCTGTACCAAAAACAAAAAAATTGCTGGAGATCACAGCGGGTCAGGCAGTATCCATAGAGAGGGAGCAAGCTAATGTTTTGAGTCATGTTTCGAGTCAACTCGAAATGTTAGCTTGCTTTCTCTCCATGGATACTGCCTGATCCACTGTGATCTCCAGCATTTTTTATTTTCTGCAGTACCATTACTGGAATGCTGTCAGGGCCTGGAGCCCCTTGTAATATCCAGTGTTTCATGATACCTTGTGGTGTGAATTGAATTGGCTGAGGACTGGTGTCTGTGATGCTGGGGACCACTGTAAGAGGCCAAGATGGATCATCTACTTGGCATTTTTGGTTGAAGACTGCTGCAAAAGCTTCATCCATATCCTTGCTAGGTTCCCCTACCATCGAGGATGGGGACATTTGTGGAGAGTCCTCCTATTCCAGTGAGTTGTTTAATTGTCACCACACCAATGTTTCAGTTAGACATGATTTCCCTAATACATCTATGCTGATCTTCTAAACCAGTTCACAGTTTTCCACGTGACTTTTAATTCTATCCTGAATAATAGTTTCAGGAAGTTTTCCCACCTAAGCGTTAAAACAACTGCTCCGTAATGACTGAGCCAAACTTCTCAAGTTTTTGAATAGTATAATATTCCCAATTCTCCAAACCTCTGGCACTACCTTTGAATCCAGGAGAGATTGAAATCCCATTTTCCATCACCATCATCCTACATCTTTGAGTCTATGGAGTCATAGAGTCAAATAAGTCTACAGCACAGAGAAAAGGCCCTCTGCCTCTTTGAGCCTGTGCTAGTCAAGAATAGCTTCTCAACTATTCTAATTCCATTTGGTAGCACTTGGCCCAGGGCCTTGTATGCCTTGGCATCACAAGTTCACATCGAAATACTCCATCAAAGTTACAAGAGTTTCTGCCTCTCCCACCCTTGTCACAGTGAGTTCCAGATTTCTATCAGCCTCCAGGTGAAAACATTTTCTTCATATCCCCTCTAACCCTCCTGATGCAATGATTACTATTCCCCAAATGTTGTCCCATTATCACTTGATCTACCTGGTCCACCTCCTTCCCAAGAACCATGTTTGCTGGTGTCTCCTTTCCTGCTGGACTGGACACTGTGCTGCTGAAAATTATCCCGAACACAATCCTGAACACTTGTCCCTTGCTGCACCTACACCTGTATATTGACTGGAATAGTGGTAGTGTGTTTAAATCTCCCCCATTATAGCTACTTGAATGATGGTTACCTCTCCTTGTAAATTCCCTGTAGATTTGCTTCTCAACATCCTCCCCCAACCCTGTGCCAGTGATCTACCTGTTATACTGAACAATGTAGATACAGCTTTCTTATTCCTCAGCTCTGGCCAAACTGATTATGTGTCAGAACTCTCCAATGTTCTCTTTCTCCGGTGCAGCAATTCTTCTCTTCCTCAGAGAAGCCACCACTCCTAATCTTATTCTTTCCTTTCCTGAAGGCCTTGTATCCAGGAATATTTAACACCCTGTCCTGCCCTTCCTTGAGTCAGGGCTCCATTATTGCCCCAACATCATGATCCTACAAGACAGTCTGTGTCTGTAGCCCCCAATCTTATTAACTGTACTCCATTTACATACATGCAGTCTAACCCTGGATTCATCTTCATTGCTGTGTCCCTTATCCGACTCCACCTATTCATTTACTATCCTCTATGTTAGTCTTATCCTGGCATTTTCTGAGCCCTGGTATAACTTTCTAATGTTCTCTCCTGGTTTTCATGTCCTAGTTAGTGACGTTGATCAGGTAAAGATGGCAGATTTCCTTCTCAAAAAGGAACCCCAAAGGTCTCAATTGACCAAGTGGGACTCTGCAGCACTTGATGATAGCTTTGTGGCCATTGTCACTGGGGACTAGATTTATATTCCAGCTTTATTCATTGCACTGAAATTCCACAGCTTACCTGGTGGGATTTGAACTTGTCTAGGGCATCAGCTTTGAGGGGAGCGGAGATATCAGACACTGGAAATTCTCTTAATTTGTCTAACTTAAGGCCCTACTGAGGGCCACTTGATTTGATTTGAGTTTGGGTTTGGTTTATTGTTGTCACATGTATTGAGAGACAGTAAAAGGTGCTGTTTTGCGTTCTCTATAGGCAAATGGTACCACACAAAGTGCAGCAGGGTGGCAGAACAGAGTGTAGAATACAGAGAAGATGCAGAGAGAGGGATCAACATTACCATTTGAGAGGTCCATTCAAAAGTCTGATAATAATATGGAAGAAACTGTGCTTGAATCTGTTTGTGTGTGTCTTCAAACTGTTATATCTCCGACTTGATGGAAGAGGATGAAGGAGCATATAACCAGGATGGGAGGGGTCTTTAATGATGCTGGATGCTTTCCTGAGGCAGTAGGAAGTGTAGGTGGAGTCAATGGAAGGAAGGCTGGTTTGTGTGATGGACTGGGCTGTGTTCACAACTCTCTGCAGTTTATTACGATCCTGAGCAGTTGTCATACCAAACTGTGATACTTCAACATAGGATGCTTACAATGGTGCATTTGTAAAAATTGGTGCAGATCTTTGTGGACATGCCAAATTTCCTTAGCCTCCTGGGGAAGTAAAGGTGCTGGTGTGCTTCTTAAGCATAGTGTGGATTGACTGGGACAGTTTGTTGGTGATATTACTCCAGGGAGCTTGAAGCTCTCGACCATCTCCACCTAATCATTGATATAGACAGGGGTGTGTCCTTCACACTTCTTCCTGTTTTGTTTTGTTTTGCTGACTTTGATGGAGAGATTATTGTCTTTACACCATGCTGATAAACACTCAATCTCTTTCCTGTATTCTGTCTCATCATTGTTTGAGATCTGACCTACAATGGTGTGACATCAGCGAACTTGTGAATGAATTTGAGATAGAATTTGGCCACATGGTCATGAGTGTATAAGGAGTACAGTAGGGGCTGAGTACACAGCTTTGTGAGGCACCAGTGTTGTGGATTATCATGGAGGAGGTGTCGCCTATCCTTACCCATTATAATCTGTGGGTCAGGAAGTCAAGGATTCAGTTACAGAGGAGGAAGCAGAGTCCTAGGTCTCGGAGTTTGGAGATGAGTTTGGTTGGAATGATGGTGTTGATGTTGGAGCTAAAGTCAATAAAATAGGTATCGTTGTTATCCAGATGTTCCCGGGATGAGGGTAGGAAGCGGGAGACGGCATCTGTTTTGGGCATATGGGCATGAGTGATTGGTCAACAGCAGGACAGCACAACCCTTCCCTTCTTTCCTCCCAACCTCCCCACCAACAACATATTTGGGATGGAGGGTGTGGGGTGGGATGGAAACAGCAGCTTTAGAGAAGAGAGGGCTATTAGACAAGGGAAGGGAGACTTCATCACAAGGGTCCCCCCCCCCCCCCCCCATCTCACAGAATCTCTGACCCTCAGTTCCCGAAACTTTAATCTTCTCTTCCCCATAGGTATCCCATGGCAAAGTGCCCCTGGGGTCTCTGTCTTGCCCCATCCTCTCCCTGTGGGACTTCAGCTTTTCTGCTTCCCCCTTGGACCAGCAGCAGGTGGTCCAGTGGCAACCTATCAGGAGGCCACCCCCATTAAATTTACCAGTGAGGATGGGTCCTGACCTTGTCAGATAGCACGGAAGGTTCAAGGGGCTGAGTGGCTAGTTCCTTCTCAAAGGTCTTGTCTAATGGGATCCCCTCACTTTGATTCCAACATGGGGGTCCCATAACTTTGTTTAAATTGAGTTCAAAATCTCAGTGAAAACTTGTGGTTCAATAGGCCCACTTCAATCTTGAGGAACTGGATTGAGTGTGGCCAGAGTTGGGAGTTGAGATCAGATGCTTTTCCTGTGTTGGACCAGACTGAACAGGATCACAGCTGTAAATTCAAAGGCAAGTTTCATTTGATCGAGTGTTCTGGCTCCAGAACATTCTGACAGTGTTTCTGTTTCACCTTGAACACCAGTAAACGGGCGACCATGTAAATATTTACAACAATTGGTATTGTCTGATCTTGCCTATGGAAATATTCTGCTCAACTGCATCACCATAAAATGGGATTAATTCTTCTAAAAATAAGAATCAACACGCAGTCAGTGATTTCTACATTTAATATCCTTTATTCCTGTCTATCCCCACTGTATGAGATTGAGGGCAGAAGAGGTAGGGTGATGTAGGGGTCAAGGGGGGATTGGCTTGAAGTGGTAGCTGTTAGCCAGTGATCAATCACCTCTTAACATTAGATAGAGAGTGTCTGCTTCAAACTGTTTTGGAAGTAATAGTTAGGAACATTATGACAGAAGGAGGCCATTCAGCCACCCATTTCTAGCTCACTGTGAAATTAGACCATCCATTGCTGATCTGTTTCTTAACTGTTCACCCAGCCAATGAGATCTGAAGTTCCCCATTGTGCAATCCCATTTTGAGGTAAATCCTTCCAGGATTGAGTTTTGGACTGTACTTGGAGCCCATTCGAATCTTGGAATGGAGAACTTCTTGAGACCAGTTCAAAATTGGCATTTGTTGTTGACCTATTGTTCAAAGAACTCCACTTTGACCATTTCTCACACACACCCTTTTAAATCCAACGTCTCACCCATTGTGACTTAATCTCAGATTTCTGATACAGTTAGCACTTATGCAATTTTCTGTTGCAAAACTCAGCAATTTGGAAACTATTGCCCCATTGGCTTTTTAACAGCCACCTCCACAGTAAATATGGGAAGGTGTGTGCTCACATTATGTTCTGCAGTCATAGTGTACTGTCCACCATGTTGGTTCTGGTTACTGTATAAATGTCCACGATTCACGGCTAAAATAGAGTTTTACGTCCAACAACAGATTGAAACATATTATCCTCAATAACAGACATGGCAATAAAACCTACCCTAATTCCTGATGAAGGGCTTATGCCTGAAATGTCGATTGTCCTGCTCCTTGGATGCTGCCTGATCTGCTGTGCTTTTCCAGCACCATACTCTCGACTTTGATCTCCAGCATCTTTCTTTATCCCACTTTCTCCTATGGCGATAAAACCAGACAACTTTGAGGAAACAGCTGTTGTTTCCCCGAAGGCAGGTCCAAGTATCTTTGCACTTGCTTTACGGTGAGGCTGGGAGGTGTAGCCGTGCTCTCCCTGTCTCCATATTGAACCTGTGGGGTCACTGCTGGCCACTGACCTCCCCCACTCACCCTCACAAGCACCGGCCACACAATTGATTCCTCCTGAGAAGCTAGTCCCCATAAGAGCCGGAAACTTTGAAGGAATGTGAAGGTCTCAGTGTAAACCTGAATAGCTTTGTCTCAAATGTTTTTTCAAGGTTTTCAAACTATCAGCGAGTAGAACAGATTCATTGAATAATGCAAACTCTTGCATGTGCCCATTCACAAATAGCTATGCTTTTGTCTCTCATAGACAAGTGCACAGTTTATCCAATTTGTTGGGAATGTAAAGTAGTTTAGATTGAAATGCGATTCCCTCTTGCGAGGCTATTTACTTTATTTGAAGTTAGAATGAAATACCTTTTGTTCCATAAGAATTCCCAGACTGAGATTGTGACAATATTTGATGAGACAGTTATTGTCTGATTTCTTCACATAACCCTTTCTTTGTAATAGATCAATTGCCTCTTGGAGGTTAAGCAGGAACTTATCAACTTGCCAAGATATAGATTCCCTTGCTGTAACAGGCAAGATTCTTTTGTTTTTATTCAGATACAATTTGCTTCCTTCTGAGCAAAGGCAACATCATTGATTAGGCCAGGGAAGCTTGTACAAATAGCCTCCAAGATCCAATGGCTTAGGCAGGAAATTTAGAAAGAATAGGATGTTGACCAGGATCAGTCAACCTGTTTCCTTGGGAGTTCACACAATGGTAGAAAGAGTCTTTAACTCCATTTCTGGTGAACTTTCCTGATACAATGCCAATAATCAGTGAGTTTTGCTAACTCTCAATTATTTAGATGTTGTAACATCAGATCCAGTGATTTGTGAGGAAGTTAGTCACCAACCATCCATCTACCTGTTTGCCCTTCCACCCCTCCTCCCGTCTGCCTGTTTATACCAATAAACAATTAGGAGCAGAAATCCATCTTTCAGCCTCTCAGCTCTGTTCTGCCATTCGCTGGGACCATAGCTGATCTATTTGTGTTTCCATATTCCTATTTACCCCCAACAGCCTTTAACACCCTCTGCCTAACAACAATCTAACTCAATTTTAAACATATTTAACGACTTCACCCCCACAGCCTTCTGAGGTAAAGAATTTCCAGATTTCTCAAACCTCAGAGAGAAAAAAAATCCCCTCCTCCCTATCTTGAAAGGGTGACCCCTAATTTTAAACAGTTCCTCCTATTTCTGGACTGACCGACAAGAAGAAACAATCTTGCCCCGTCCACCATGTCCAGACCATTCAGGAGCTGACACAATTCAGTCATATCACCCCCTCACTTTCTAAACTCCACTGACAACCAGCCCAGTCTGTCCAACCTTTCCTCATCAAACAAACAACACACTCCTGCCAGGGATTAATCTAGTAAACCACCTGTGTACTGCCACTATTGTGTTTATATAGTTCCTTAAAGGAGACCAAACTGCACACAGTATATTTGTTGTGGTCTGAGCAATGCTGCGTATAACTGAAGCACAAGATTTTTACTTTTCTGTCCAATTCCTTCACAATGAAGCATAGCATCCCGTTTGCCTTCTTGACTACGTGCTGTACCTGCATCATAGCATTTTGTAACTCATGAAGTGAAATGCCTAACTCATTCTACACCTCGAAATTCTGCAGTCCTACTCCATTTAAATAATAATCCTTTTTTTAAAATCTTCCTGCCAAAGTGAACAACTCGCATTTTTCCACATGATATTCTGTCTGCCAGATTTCTCCCCAGTCATTCAACCTATCAATACACTTCCTGCATCCTTGTTTGTCACCGTCACATCATCCCTTCCAACCTATTTTCCTATCATCTGCAAATTTAGCCACTTCCCCCTCACCTTTGTCATTGATTTAAATTATAAAAAGTTGAGGCTCTTGCACAGATCCCTACAGGAACTCACTCATTACATGTTGTCAATCAAACAAAGACCCATTTATGTCTCCTGCCTGTTTTCTATGAACTAATTAATCTTCATCCAACAACCTACCCTTCTAACCACCCACAACATCTATTTAGACCTTGCCTGGCCTGAAGATTGACTTGGGTTCACAGCTCTTTAATATTTGGTAATTTGTAATTCTTCATCCCTAAAACAAACTGTTAAGTTTCATAAAGGATTTGCAACAGAAGTTCATCAAGACATTATCTAATGTCCATAAACACAGTTGAGCTCCATTACTCACTCAATCACAGTGATTTCATGGAAGGTGAGGCTTAATCATCCAAATAGTCTTTTCACAGGCCACAATATCTCAAAGACAAAGGAAATAGTTTCTATAGAGGACGAATCAAACTATCAATCCCGGACAGTGTTGAACTGTGATTGAATTCTGAAGCACAACAGGGACTGAATATACACAAGACTCTCATGCAGAAGCTCCAAGACTGAGGAAACTATTCCCTTTGGCTTTGAGATATTGCAGCATATGAAAATACTATTTGGATAATTAAGCCCCACCTTCCAATGAAATCACTGTGATTGAGTGAGTAATGGAGTTCAACTGTGTTTATGGACATTAGATAATTTCTTGATGAACTTTTGTTGCAAATCCTTTATGAAACTTATTAGTTGGATTCGGGGACGAAGAATTGCTAAATAATGCTGAGGTAACAGAGAGCTGTGATCCCAAGTAAATCTTCAGGCCAGGGAAGGTCTAACTAGAGGCTGTGGATGATTGGGTGGTTAGATGGTCGGTTGAATATTGACTCACTAGTAAAAACGGACTGTATGCATCAGTGGAAACGGAAAGAACTGCAGATGCTGTAAATCAGAAACAAAGTCAGAAGTTGCTGGAAAAGCTCAGCAGGTCTGGCATCATTCGTGAAGAGAAATCAGAGTTAATGTTTCGGTTCTGGTGACCCCTCCTCAGAGCATGCATAAATAGGCCTTTGTTTGCCAGAGAAAGGTTCGTAAAACAAAACATTGAAAAACAGAGAAAAGGTTTATAGAATGGAATGAAAGGAATTTTTAATGTTGAGTCATACAGGTCTACAGCACAGAAAAAGGCATTTCAGCTCGTTGAGATTATGCAAGTCAAAACCAAGCACCTAACTATTTTAATTCCAAATAGATAAGCTCTCTGAAATTTGAAGAAGTGGCAGGTAAAAGAATTTCTAAACTGTTTTGCAACACAATAAATTATGCCCAGGAGTTTTATCTGCAATCAGTTTCCTCATATGACTATTTTATATGCTCCGGGTATATTGGAAGCTTTTTTAAATAAACAAGAGAAAATGTTGTTCCATTCTGAATTGCCCTTAACCATTTTAAATCTTTTTTTTGGTCCCATTTCGTGCTCGAGATATTATTTATGAAAGGACTGAAATTTTCAATCATCATTGCTGTGAAAGATTTCACACTAATGGATGCCTCAGGACTGAGCAGTTTCTGTTGTATCAACTGCTTGAGGTTGACCTTACTTAACTTGGTAAGGGATGTGATTTATGGGTTAGTGGTTTCGGGTAAGATGAGACAGAAATATTCCAATTTGTCTTAATTTATGATTGCTCAGTGCAGAAATAAATGAGACTCCTGGTTAGCTAATCTCAGCTGCATTGGCAGTTACAGGGTTCTAATACAGATCTACTTGGGCTAAAATAGTGGGGGTGGCTGGTGAAGAGGAATAAATGAAAATAAGGCAGGGTTCCTGATCAGATGGCAATGACTCAGTCCCTACTGCAAATTCATCCTCAGTCCACGTCAGCAGAAGGCTGGAATGTGATTGTCTGATGCCCCAAATTTAGAAAAACCTCCTGACTATCTAGACCCAGATGTGATAGAACTGCAGTCCAACTTAGCACATTCAATTCAAAAGGAGAAACACAAATGGGGAATAGAGATGACTTACTACCTGAGGGTGAGCTGGGAAGAATAGATACAATTATATGATCATCCAAGGAACAGGAGTAAGCCATTCAGTTCCTTATGCCTACTCTGATTGTGTGATCTGATTGTAATCTCAAATCTGCATTCTTGCCAACCTCAATAATCTTTCACCTTGTACATCCCCTTATCAAGAACTTATCTACCTCTGCCTTGAAAATATTTTAGGATATAGTATGGTGAAGATAATTGATTGATTGATTTATTGTTGTCACATGTACCGAGATACAGTGAAAAATGTTGTTTTGTGTGCTATACAGGCAGATCGTACATTACAAAGTGCATCAGGATAGCAGAACGGAGTGCAGAATATACAGTGTTACAGCCGCAGAGAAGGTGCAGAGAGAGGAATCGACATTAGCATTGAGAAGTCCATTCAAAAGTCTGCTAACAGCAGGAAAGAAGCTGTTCTTAAATCTATTGGTACGTGTTTTCAAATTTTTATAACTGCTGCCCGATGGAAGAGGATGGAAGAGGGTTTCACCGCGATGGGAGGGGTCTTTGATGTTGTAGGTTGCATTCCCAAGGCAGCAGGAAGTGTAGATGGAGTCAATGGATGGAAGGACTGGGCTGTGTTCAGGACTCTGTATAGTTTCTTACAATCTTGGCAAGGGCAGTTGCCACAACAAGCTGTAATGCATTCAGATAGGATGCTTTCTATGATGCACACATGAGAGTCAATAAGAGTCATTGTGGACATGGTGAATTTAAAAAGGAGGTCCTCAAGAGTAGCAATATCTGGATTACTTCCGGTGCTACGAGCTAGTGAGGGCAGAAATAGGAGGATAAAGCAGATGAATGCATGGCTGAGGAGCTGGTGTATGAGAGAAAGATTCACATCTTTGAATCATTGGAATTTCCTTTGGGTAGAAGTGACCTGTACAAGAAGGACGGATTGCACCTGAATTGGAAGGGGATTAATACACTGGCTGAGAGATTTGTTCAAGCTGCTCATGAGGATTTAAACTAGGAAGGTGGAGGGTGGAATCGAGGGAGCTAGTGAGGAAAGATATCCTCACTTCGACCCCCATCATGGCCACTCCCACAACCATTTCCACCCTTCACAATTCCTCATGCATCACACGTGACATCACTTCTGCCCTTCACATCATCGCTGATGTCACATGCTCAGTGACTTCCGCCAGTCCTACTGCCGTGGTCACCACCACTTCTGCCCCCCTCCCCCCGCCCCCCCCCGGGTCACTCACCTGCATTCTGCTGACATGTCCCCCACAAACCCCACTGTCACTATCCCCACCCCCCAGAACTCTGAGGAAACACTACCCCTGCTCATGACTCCACCCCCATTCCCCCCACCATCACACTCACTCCAGTTACAGGTTCCGCCCCCACTCCCAGCTCTACACCCACACCAGATCCCAGCTCCCAGTCCTGCCGAGTTTTCCCCATCCCCCCAGACCTCCCCCTCACTGAGGACGAATCATCGGTCTTCAGCAAAGGACTCACCTTCATCCCCCTCCATCCACGCATCAATGAATTTAATACACGACGTGACATCGAACAATTCTTCCGTCGCCTCCGCCTCCGAGCTTACTTTCACAATCAGGACTCCCGCCCACCTTCCGAGGACCCCTTCGCCCACCTCCAACACACTACATCCACCTGGACACCCCACGTTGGCCTATTACCTGCCCTCGACCTCTTCATTTCCAACTGCTGCCGGGACATTAACCGCCTCAAACTGTCTACCTCCCTCCCCCACTCCAACCTCTCAGCCTGACAACGCGCAGCCCTCCAATCCCTCTGCTCCAATCCCAACCTCACCATCAAGCCAGCGGATAAAGGGGGCGCAGTGGTAGTCTGGCGCACTGACCTCTACACCGCTGAAGCCAAACATCAACTCGAGGACACCTCTTCCTACTGCCCCCTCGACCATGACCCCACCCCCCATCACCAAACCATCATCTCCCAGACCATACAGAACCTCATCACCTCAGGAGATCTCCCACCCACAGCTTCCAACCTCATAGTCCGGGAACCCCGCACTGCCCGGTTCTACCTCCTTCCACAAGCCTGATCACCCTGGCCGACCCATTGTCTCAGCATGCTCCTGCCCCACTGAACTCATCTCTACCTGCCTCGACACTATCCTATCCCCCAAGTCCAGGAACTCCCCACATACGTTCGAGACACCACCCACGCCCTCCACCTCCTCCAAGACTTCAGTTTCCCCGGCCCCCAACGCCTCATCTTCACCATGGATATCCAATCCCTCTACACCGCCATCCCCCATGACCAGGGCCTCCAAGCCCTACGTTTTTTCCTCTCCAGACATCCCCAACAGAACCCTTCCACCGATACTCTCATTCGTTTGGCCGAACTGGTCCTCACCCTTAACAATTTCTCCTTTGAATGCTCCCACTTCCTCCAAACCAAAGGGGTAGCCATGGGCACATGTATGGGCCCCAGCTATGCCTGTCTCTTTGTTGGCTACGTAGAACACTTGATTTTCCGTAATTACACCGGCACCACTCCCCCGCCCCCTTCCTCCGCTACATTGATGACTGCATTGGTGCCACCTCGTGCTCCCACGAGGAGGTTGAGCAATTCATCAACTTCACCAACACATTCCACCCTGACCTTAAATTTACCTGGACCATTTCTGACACCTCCCTCCCTTCCTGGACCTCTCCATCTCCATTAATGACGACCGACTTGACACTGACATTTTTTACAAACTCACCGACTCCCACAGCTACCTGGAATACACCTCTTCCCACCCTACCTCCTGCAAAAATGCCATCCCGTATTCCCAATTCCTCCGCCTCCACTGGATCTGCTCCCAGGAGGGCCAGTTCCACCACAGAACACACCAGATGGCCTCCTTCTTTAGAGACCGCAATTTCCCTTCCCACATGGTTAAAGATGCCCTCCAATGCATCTCGTCTACATCCCGCACCTCCGCCCTCAGACCCCACCCCTCTGTAACAAGGACAGAATGCCCCTGGTGCTCACCTTCCACCCTACCAACCTTCGCATAAACCAAATCATCCGCTGACATTTCCGCCACTTCCAAACAGACCCCACCACCAGGGATATATTTCCCTACCCACCCCTTTCCGCCTTCCGCAAAGACCGTTCCCTCCGTGACTACCTGGTTAGGTCCACGCCCCCCTATAACCCATCCTCCCATCCTGGCACTTTCCCCTGCCACCGCAGGAACTGTAAAACCTGCGCCCACACCTCCTCCCTCACCTCTATCCAAGGCCCTAAAGGAGCCTTCCACATCCATCAAAGTTTTACTTGCACATCCACTAATATCATGTATTGTATCCGCTACTCCCGATGTGGTCTCCTCTACATTGGGGAGACTGGGCGCCTCCTAGCAGAGCGCTTTAGGGAACATCTCCGGGACACCCGCACCAATCAACCACACCGCCCCGTGGTCCAACATTTCAACTCCTCCTCCCACTCTGTCGAGGACATGGAGGTCCTGGGCCTCCTTCACCGCTGCTCCCTCACCACCAGACGCCTGGAGGAAGAACACCTCATCTTCCGCCTCGGAACACTTCAACCCCAGGGCATCAATGTGGACTTCAACAGTTTCCTCATTTCCCCTTCCCCCACCTCACCCTAGTTCTAAACTTCCAGCTCAGTAACTGTCCCCTTGACTTGTCCGGACTTGTCCTACCTGCCTATCTCCTTTTCCACCTATCCACTCCACCCTCTCCTCCCTGACCTATCACCTTCATCCCCTCCCCCACTCACCCATTGTACTCTATGCTACTTTCTCCCCACCCCCACCCTCCTCTAGCTTATCTCTCCACGCTTCAGGCTGGCTGCCTTTATTCCTGATGAAGGGCTTTTGCCCGAAACGTCGATTTTGAAGCTCCTTCGATGCTGCCTGAACTGCTGTGCTCTTCCAGCACCACTAATCCAGAATAATAAATTAAACTGCATTTATTTCAATACAAGAGGCCTAACAGGGAAGGCAGATAAACTTAGGGCATAGTTAGGAACATGGGACTGAGATATCATAGCAATTACAGAAATGTGGCTCAGGGAGGGACAGGACTGGCAGCTTAATGTTCCAGGATACAAATGCTACAGGAAGGATAGAAAGGCAGGCAATAGAAGAGGGGGGATGGGTATTTTGGAAAAGGGATAGCATTACAGCTGTGCTGAGGGAGGATATTCCCAGAAATACATCCAGGGAAGTTATTTGGATGGAACTGGGAAATAAGAAAGGGATGATCACCTTATTGGGATTGTATTATAGACTATTGTATTCCCAATAGTCAGAGGGAAATTGAGAAACAAACTTGTAAGGAGATCTTGGTTAACTGTAAGAAAAATAGGATGGTTATGGTAGGGGATTTTAACTTTCCAAACGTAGATTGGGACTGCCATAGTGTTAAAGGTTTAGATAGAAAGGAATTTGTTAAGTGTGCACAAGAAGACGTTCTGATTCAGTATGTGGATGTACCTACCAGAGAAGGTGCAAAACTTAGAACATAGAACATAGAAGAATACAGCACAGTACAGGCCCTTCGGCCCTCGATGTTGTGCCGATCCAAGCCCACCTAACCTACACTAGCCCACTATCCTCCATATACCTATCCAATGCCCGCTTAAATACCCATAAAGAGGGACAGTCCACCACTGCTACTGGCAGGGCATTCCATGAACTTACGACTCGCTGAGTGAAGAACCTACCCCTAACATCAGTAACTTGACCTACTCCTGGGAAATAAGGCAGGGCAGGTGTCTGAGGTGTCAGTGGGGAAGGACATTAGGGCCAATGACCGTAATTCTATTCGTTTTAAAATAGTGATGGAAAAGGATAGACCAGATCTTAAAGTTGTAGTTCTAAATTGGAGAAAGGCCAATTTTGACAGTCTTAGGCAAGGACCTTCAAAAGCTGATTGGGGCAGATATTCACAGGTAAAGGATGGCTGGAAAATGGGAAGTCTTCAGAAGTGAGATAACAAGAGTCCAGAGACAATATATTCCTGTTCGGGTGAAAGGAAAGGCTGGTAGGTGTAGAGAATGCTGGATGACTAAAGAAATTGAGAAGTTGGCTAAGAAAAAGAAGGAAGCATATGTCAGGTACAGACAGGATAGATCAAGTAAATCCTTAGAGTATAAAGGCAGGAGGAGTATTCTGAAGAGGGAAATCAGGAGGACAAAAAGGGGACATGAGATAGATTTGGCAAATAGAGTTAAGGAGAATCCAAAGGGTTTTTACAATAGGAATAAAGAGTAAACTAGCCATTTGGATATAGAACTGGCTTAAAGATAGAAGACAGAGGGTGGTGGTGGAGGGTTGTTTTTCAGACTGGAGGCCTGTGACCAGTGGAGTGCCACAAGGATCGGTGCTGGGTCCTCTACTTTTTGTCATTTATATAAATGATTTTGGTATGAACATTGGAGGTATAACTAGTCAGTTTGCAGATCACACCAAAATTGGAAGTGTAGTGGACAGCGAAGAGAGTTACCTCAAATTACAACGGGATCTTGATCAGATGGACCAATGGAGTGGCAGATGGAGTTTGATTCAGATAAATGTGAGGTGCTGCATTTTTGGAAAGCTAATCTTAGCAGGACTTATACACTTAATGGTAAGGTCCTAGGGAGTGTTACTGAACAAAGAGACCTTGAAGTGTAGGTTCATAGCTCCTTGAAAGTGGAGCTGCAGGTAGGTAGGATAGTGAAGAAGGTGTGTGGTATGCTTTCCTTTATTGGTCAGAGTATTGAGTATAGGAGTTGGAAGGTCATGTTGTGGCTGTACAGGACATTGGTTAGGCCTCTTTTGAAATATTGCGTACAATTCTGGTCTCCTTCCTGATGTGAAACTTGAAAGGGTTCAGAAAAGATTTACAAGGATGTTACCAGGGTTGGTGGATTTGACCTATAGGGAGAGGCTGAACGGGCTGGGGCTGTTTTCCCTGGAGCATTGGAGGCTGAAGGGTGACCTTATAGAGGTTTATAAAATCATGAGGGGGCATGGATAGGATAAATAGACAAAGTCTTATCCCTGGGGTGGGGGAGTCCAGAACTAAAAGGCATAGGTTTAGGCCGAGAGGGGAATGATATAAAAGGGACCTAAGGGGCAACTTTTTCACAGAGGGTGGTGTGTGCATGGAATGAGCTGCCAAACAAAATGGTGGAGGCTGGTACAATTGCAACATTTAAAAGGCATCTGGATGGGTATATGAATAGGAAGGGTTTAGACGAATATGGGCCAAGTGCTGGCAAATGGGGCTAGGTTAGGTTGGGATATCTGGTCAGCATGGACGGGTTGGACCGAAGGGTCTATTTCCATGCTGTACATCTCAATGACTGTAAGATGTAGTTGTATCCATTCCACTGAAGGAACAGTATTACACGGGTGTTGGGAGTGATAGTTAAAGTTGTTTCAGAGAATGCTGGCTAGTGGAATTGGTGGGAAGGTGGAGATGAGGGTAATATGAACACTGATCATCTAATTGGGTAAAGAGGGAAGCAAGACCAATTTTTCCATAAAGTAGAACAGGCAGATGAAATCAAATAATATCAAACCAATTTAGCATATAATGAGGTACATTCTATAGAGAGGTATTGAACTCAGTCACTTTGGCCAATTTCTTTCAAATAACATTTTATAAATAGAAACAAGGAATAAAACAAGATATGACTAACATGACGGGACATAGCTTTAAATTGAAGGGTGATAGATTTAGGACAGATATCAGGGATAGTTTCTTCACTCAGAGTAGTAGGGACGTGGAATGGCCTGCCTGCAACAGTAGTAGATTCGTCATTAAGGGCATTTAAACGGGCATTGGACATACATATGGATAACAATGGAATGGTGTAGGTTAGATGGGCATGAGATTATTTTCATAGGTTGGTGCAACATTCACTATCCTATCTCCTTGCTACTCTATTTCAAGGAGCTATGAACCTGCGCTCCAAGGTCTCTTTGCTCAGCAACACTCCCTAGGCCCTTACCATTAGGTGTATAAGTCCTGCTAAAATTTGCTTTCCCAAAATGCAGCACCTCGCATTTATTTAAATTAAACTCCTCAGCCCATTGGCTTCCTGACTCCACTTCCTGAAGTCAATGACCAGCTCCTTCGTTTTGTTGACTTTGATGGAGAGATTGTTGTCTTATACCATGCCGCTGATCACAGTACCTCATTCCTATATTACGTCTCAACGTTGTTTGAAATCCGATTTATGAACGTTGTGTCGTCAGCGAACTTGTAAACAGAGCTGTAGTGGAATTCAGCCACACAATCGTGAGTGTATAAGGACTATAGTAGGCGGCTGAGTATGCAGCCTTGTGGGGCACTTACATTGAGGATTATCATGGAGGAGGTGTTGTTACTTATCCTGACTGATTATGGTCCGTGAGCCAGAAAGTCGAGGACAGTGGAGAGTGGATCTTGGAGTTTAGAAATGTGTTTGTTTGGAATTATGGTGTTGAAGGTGGAGCTAAAGTCAATAACTAGGAGCCTGACGTAGACATCCTTGTTATCTAGATTCATAGGAAATTAGAGGATTGGGAAACCTTTAAAAACCAACAGAGGATAACTGAAAACAAAAGCAATATGCAGAGAGAAGATGAAATATGAACTAGTTAATAATATAAAAGAAGATTGCAAGAGTTTTTTTAGACATATAAAAAGGTAAGAGAAAGGCAAGAGTGGATACTGAATCACTGGAAAATGAGGTTGGAGAAGTAGTAATGGGAACAAAGAAACAGTGGATGAACTAAATAGGTACTTTGCATCAATTTTCACAATGCTAAATAAGCTAACAGCCCATGGTGTTAAAGTCAAGGTACTGGTATGGATAAGGGATTGGCTGACTGGCAGAAGACAGAAAGTGGGGATAAAGAGGTAATGTTCAGGATGGCAGTTGGTGACAAGTGGAGTTCCACAGGGGTCAGTGTTGGGACCACAACTATTTATGTTATACGTTATGATCTGGATGAAGAAGCCTGTGGCATTGTTGCTAAGTTTGCAAATTACATAAAGGTAAGTGGAAGGACAGGTTGTATTGAGGAAGTGGGGAGGCGTGGGAAAGTGTGAGGTTATGCACTTTAGTAGGAAGATTAGAGTTGTAGGCTTTTTTTCCACTGGGGACAGGTTTCAGAAATCTGAATCACAAAGAGACTTGAGAACCCTAGCTCAGGGTTCTGTAGATTCAATTGGCAGTTAGGAAGACAATGCAATGTTAGCATTCATTTTGAGAGGACTAGAATGCAAGAGCTGAAGCTATATAAGTCTCTGGTCCGACTGCATTTGGAATATTGTGTGCAGTTTTGGGCCCTGTTTCTAAGGAAGGATGTGCTGGCTTTGGAGGGGGCCCTGAGTGGGTTTATAAGAATGATCCTACGGATGAAAAGCTTGTCAAGTGAAGAGTGTTTGAGTCTCTGGGTCTGTACTCGATGGAGGTTAGGAGGATGGGGGGATGGGGGTGATCTGATTGAAACTTACAGAATACTGAGAGGCCTGGATAGAGTGGACATGGAGAAGATGTTTCCATTAGTCCCGAGGACACAGTCTCAGAGTGAAGGGGTGATCCTTTCAAACTGAGATGAGTAGGAATTCCTTCAGCCAGATGGTGGTGAATCTGTGGAATTCATTGCTGCAGAAGGCTGTGAGGCCAAATCATTGAGGATACTTAAGGCAGAGATAGATGGGTTCTAGGTTAGTAAAAGGTTACATCACAGGTTACTGGGAGAAGGTGGGAGAATGGAGTTGAGAAACATAGCATCCATGACTGAATGGTGGAGCTGACTTTGGGCTGAATGGCCTCATTCTGCTCTTTTGTCTTATGGACTCTGCTTCCAACATCTTTTCAGAAAGAGAGTCCCAAACTCAGACTTGTTTTTAACCTAATCTTGGATATTAAATAGGTGACCCCTGACTTTGGTCAAGTGATCCTTTGCACTAGATTCTATCTGAAGACACATCGTCTTCAAATCTTCCTTGTCAGGATAATACATGCTTCAACCAAGTCACCTCTTACTCTAACCCCAGAGTCTAAGCATTACCTATCTAACTATTCCTCATAAGACAACCCACTCATTCCAGGTATCCTTCGCATCAATCTCTGAATTGCAAGGCTCTTTGGTGAAACATTAACTTGTAAATGTATAAGACACCTTATCTCTGAGGGCATAGACTGAACAGCTACAGAGGAAAGTTGTTACAATCTACAATTCAAGGTCAATTTTTTGACAATTTAGAAGTGAAAAATCAAGGACAGTAGGAATTTGTCACAACAAGCTATGTTGACCAATCTAATTGAGAGTTTTGAAGCAGTGATTAGATGAAGCTAGTGCAGCAGATGTGGTAAATGTGATTTTTCAGACATGGCTTGATGGATGGATACAAAGAGGTCAGACCAACGAGTGTATTCCTGCAATTGGAGAAGAGTAACAGTGATGTGCCCCGGGGAACACTACCACATTCACCCTTCCTCTTATTAGGAGACAGAATTGGACTTGTGCACTGTCTTCAATTTTGCTGACAACATAAAGTTAGGTTCAGCAAGCACTAAGAACAGCAGATTGTCTCGGGAGAAAGAGACAAGCTAATAGAACAAGCAACAAGCTGTTAATTGCCTATTACTGCCTACAATTGCGAGAGGCAAAAACAGAAAAATAGGAGACAGAAATTCACTTGAGAGGTAGGACTGGTGAGAAGAAGCAGAGGGACAATGGGTTAAGATATTTCATTCCACAAATGTGCAAATCCTGATAAATAACATATTAAAGTACTAACAACATTTTGGGTTTATCAGTGGACCAAACATTGCATAAGCAAAGAGCTAATGGTCAATGTATGCCATTGCCAGCGGTTAGGACACACTGATGATACCGAGCACCATTTAGAACTTCACTTTACAGAGAGAATTCGATGTAAAAGAAGGGAATAGTATAGAATCACCAGGATAATTTCAGGGACAGGGAGATAGAGTGATAAGAACACAGACTTATGGAAGGCATGTTAGGGCAAATATGGAAAGACTATTTGTCTTGTTGGAGAGTTAGTGATGAAAAATCATCAATTTATAAGCAATGTATGAGGTCATGCCTGTCTCCAGGTTCAAGCAGATTTCTGTTGATAATGACAATTATTACCACAAGTTCCATGCAATGACCATCTCAGCAAAATAGAATCTGACCACATTTCCTTAACTTCAGTTCGATGATTATTGCTCAGTCATTCACAGTTAACATCCTAGATATCAGAGGTGACCAGAATCCAGTCTGGGTCAGCTACTTAAATGCAGTGGCTACATGAGCAGGTTAGAAACTGGGAATTCTGCAACAAAAGAGCAGCTGAAACTGGATTCTTATTAAGTGACTTAGACAGGCCTTTTGTGTTAGGTGCATATATAAGTAGCCAACTTAGTGTGACGTGGCACGTGCATGTGACCTACAATTGAGTGTCAGAATTAAAATTGAGTGCCAGAGTTAAAAACTTTAGAAGAGGTAGTGAAAGGAAGATGTTCTGTTTCTTTTGCCTCTCCTTTATCAATCTCCAGGAATTGATCTTTACTCTGCTATAGGAGGAGACGCTCATTAATTGGTGGGCTTCTGGCAAGCAATTAAGGTTTATTATATTCTTAAGACTCAAAATAATATAGAAACTGGTGGTAAATTTAATGAAATTAGTTAATTAATAAAACCAAATATAAAATTGCATACAATAATTAAATAGTTCTTTATAACATGTTAAGGATGGCAGGACAGGTGATGTACTGCAGCTGCAGTATATGAGAGTTCATGGATTCTAACTGTCCAGAGAAAATATGTCTGCAGCATATGTTTGAAGTTCAAGAGTTTTGGCTCAGATTATATGAACTACAAACACTGCAGCACACCAGGGAGGGAACAGGTACCTGGATTCCATGTATCAGAAAGCAGTCATAAGTCTTAGAGTTGGATCATCTGATTTGGTCAGGGTTTAGTGGTAAGGAAGTTTGACCTCAAGTGCAGAAGGTAAAGGGCTCAAAGGGCAGGATTGTAGGAGCATCAGCTCTTTAGGGAGACTGTTGCACAGTGGAAATATGACTGGAACAGTGATCCAGAGACCCACGTAAATCTCTGGAGCCTGGGTTCATATCCCACCCATGCAGATGGTGAAATTGAAATTTAAAGTAAACATGTGAAATTAAAACTTAGTGAAATGAAGACCCTGCAATCATTGTCAGTTGGTATAAAAGATGAGAGTGAGGGCTACAGTGAGGAATGAGCTGACTGACCATGGCATCATGGTGCAGGGAGAAGCTTGAGGTGAGAGAGGCTGGAGTTGGAAGGTGTGTAATGGTGGTGAGGAACAGTGTCACAAGGGGGATTAACAATGTTCCCTGAGTGTGAGTCCAAACAAGGGCCAGGGTTAGAAATATGCCCAGGGATGGAGAGCAATTTGGACTGGGAGGGGGAAAGTCCAGTCCTCATTGTCCACACAGGTGCCAATGACGCACACAGAACAAAGAAGGAAACTCTGCATCATCAGTAAAAGGAGCTGGACACCAAATTTAGAAACAGAACCTCAAAAGGTCATAATCTTACTTCCACACATGTGCACACACATGCAGTGTCTAGTGAACACTCAGTGTCACCCAACCAAACCTTCAAACCCACAGGCTCCACTTACCGAACAGACTCCCTCCATTGCAGCTATAGGAGCTGGGACAGCTCTAAAACATAGAGGGAGGGAAAGAGACAGAGTAATCTTTACAGGGCCATTTGGTGACAGTGAACTGTAAATCAAATATA
The DNA here is from genome assembly GCF_047496795.1 of Chiloscyllium punctatum. NCBI lineage: Eukaryota > Metazoa > Chordata > Chondrichthyes > Orectolobiformes > Hemiscylliidae > Chiloscyllium > Chiloscyllium punctatum. The sequence goes on along the minus strand of NC_092767.1, from coordinate 80,122,238 downwards.
AATCACAAAAATGTTTTGCACTGTTTAAGTCTCTGTGTAGCCCTGATTGTAACTGTACCAACATGACAGTGCAGGAGGTCACATGGGTCAGAGTCTATGCTGCCTGTGAAGCTTACTACAGCAAAAGGAATCAAGTGGATTCAGGACAATGGGTCCTGTTTTCACCACTGGCCCTCATCATCAAACATCTTTATTCTTTCCCCAGCCCCTGTGTAAAAGGATTGGTATGATCCGGGTAATCAGTGATGTGTGGGGCAGGGAGATACACAGTAGAAAGGAAGACAATGCATCAGGATTGTCAGGGATTCGGGAGCCTGCAGGTCTGTTTCCTTGACAATGGGTGGCTCTGTGTGTAATGTGGGGGAAAGAGTCAGACTACAATAGTGATGTGGGGGAGAAGGTAAGAGGGAGAGAGAAGCTGCAAATGAATGGGTATTACTCTAAAACTGTCAATAAAGAAATATTCAGCCAAATTGGAGCTAGCAAAGATTAAGATCACTGTGGTAATGAATTCCTCAAAAATGAAAGTAAAGTCTACATTTTAAGGCTGCATATGTCCAGGAGCTACTTTGTTAAAAGGAACTTCAAGGGCACTCTGGTAATGAACACCACCCATCAATTATTAAATGTAGATCAGAGATTGAGGTTTGAAATGTACTAACAACGATAGTAATTGCCTGGGTTAAAATGGCCAGAATCGTGTATGTGTGATACATGTGTATTATCTACGGCCTCGTCCTTCCGTATAAGGTGTGTAAAAGTACATATCAGCTATTCTGACAAAAACCTGTTGTTAACTTATGCTTGTTGTCTTATGCACATTTAAATGCTGTGGTGTATTGGGTAATAATGTTTTCCTTCAGTTTTAATTTTAATAGAGGGTTGATAATTATTGAGGATATTGGTGAATTCATCTAATTCTCTATCTGTGCAAGTCCAAATATCCCTTATGTCAATACAAATGCAGAAAGCATTGTTGCAGTGTGACTGTGTCATCTTGCAAATGAATGATAAAGGAGGCCCTGAAAACCAAAAAATAACTAGCTTTTGAAAGTCAAGAAAGGCGGCATGGTGGCACAGTGGTTAGCACTGCTGCCTCACAGCGCCAGAGACCCAGGTTCAATTCCCACCTCAGGCAACTCTCTATGTGGGTTTCCTCCAGGTGCTCCGGTTTCCTCCCACAATCCAAAAATGTGCAGGTTAGGTGAATTGGCCATGTTAAATTGCCCGTAGTGTCAGGTGAAGGGGTAAATGTAGGGGAAATCGGTCTGAGTGGGTTGCGCTTTGGCGGGTTAGTGTAGACTTGTTGGGCCGAAGGGCCTGTTTCCACACTGTAAGTAATCTAATCTAAAAAAAGTAACTCCCAAGGAAATTGTCCTCAAAAAGAAATATTTTGGTCTTAGGATCTGAAAGAAGCTTCCTTCATTTTAGCCTGACTGTTGAACTGTTAAATGATCACTTGTCACTCTGAGCTTCTGTCAAAGACAGTTTCATCAGGATTCATTTTCTTAACCTCTCTTTCTGCCAGTTCTACCTCTTTTGTTGATTTCTTGTAAATTCCTGACAAGGAAGATTGGTTTCAGTTCCATGGAAGCTACAGGACAGAATTTTTTAAAAAACTTCCTAATTTGATTTTAAATAATGTTTTTTTTTCCCCCAGAACCTATGATAATGGAACTGAATGACAGAAATCAGTGCTGCAAAGTAAATGCTGCAAACACAGTGGGTTTCTAAAAGCTATATCATTTGTCGAGCTTCCCAAAGGTTAATTTCAGATTGAACAATAAGCCATTGAATAGTTTAATTCAGAAAAGTGCCAAGATCCTTTTCATACATTACCACATTTAAATTAAATGACTGGGATAACACACCAGGTGAGGGATGCTGACAATCTGGCTGTGTTTGTGAGCCAGATTGTGAGTGGCCCAAAAACCTGTTCTGCTCATTTGTTACAGACCTCATGGGAACAGAGAGCTTACCGAATGGTACCTCCAGCTGATAATCAGTGTAGGATTAATACACCACTGAAATCAATGCCAGACAGAGAAAGCAACAGAAAGGAAGGCAAAACTCCCGTTTTATCCTATTGGTGGAACATCTTGATATGAATCGCACAAGTAATTCTCTCTGACCTGTAGAGACAGTTGTAGTTTAGGCACAGTAGCTATTGTAAAGAGCAAAAAGATGATTAATTAACTGATCTCTTCATGTTTTGATGATGACTGAGGAAAGAATGATTGCTGAGAGAACTCTTTCACATCCATCTCAGAGAGAGCCTTGAATTAACATTGTATTGGAGAATAGAACAACTCCAAGAGTGCAACATCCATTATACTGCCCTAGAAAGCACAGCACTCCCTCAGCACTGACCCTCCAACAGTGCGGCACTCCCTCAGCACTGACCCTCCGACAGTGCGGCACTCCCTCAGCACTGACCCTTTGATAATGTGGCACTCCCTCAGCACTGACCCTCTGACAATGTCGCACTCCCTCAGCACTGACACTCCGACAGTGCAGCACTCCCTCAGCACTGACCCTCCAACAGTGCGGCACTCCCTCAGCACTGACCCTTTGATAATGTGGCACTCCCTCAGCACTGACCCTCCAACAGTGCGGCACTCCCTCAGCACTGACCCTCTGACAGTGCGGCACTCCCTCAGCACTGACCCTTTGACAATGTCGCACTCCCTCAGCACTGACACTCCGACAGTGCAGCACTCCCTCAGCACTGACCCTCCGACAGTGCAGCCCTCCCTCAGCACTGACCCTCCAACAGTGTGGCACTCCCTCAGCACTGACCCTCCGACAGTGTGGCACTCCCTCAGCACTGACCCTCCAACAGTGTGGCACTCCCTCAGCACTGACCCTCTGACAGTGCAGTACTCCCTCAGCACTGACCCTCTGACAGTGCGGCACTCCCTCAGCACTGACCCTTTGACAGTGTGGCACTCCCTCTGTACTGACCCTCCGACAGTGTGGCACTCCCTCAGCACTGACCCTTCGACAGTGCAGCACTCCCTCAGCACTGATCATCCGACAGTGTGGCACTCCCTCAGTATGGGCCCTCCATCAGTATTATAGAATTCATTGAATTCATAGAATCCCTGCATGTGGAAATAAGTCATTTGGATTAACAAGTCCATATCGACCCTCTAAACAGCATTTCCCTATACCCACCCTAATCCTGCAAACCTGCACCTCCCATGGCTAATCCACATACCCTATACAGCCCTGGATACTATGGGTAACTTAGCATGGCCAAACCACCATAACCTGCACATCATTGTAATGATTGATTATCCCTTCTGCCATGGTTTCTCAGTAACAATCACAACTGAATAACAAGTTGTAGTTTAGATGGAGTGTCACACTATGGGAAGGTCAATATTGAGGGAGTGCCACACTGTTGAAGGATCAGTGCTGAGAGGGTGCTGCATTTTCAGAGGATCCGTGCTGAGGGAGTGCTGCACTGTCAGAGGGTAAATACTGAAGGAATGCCACACTGTTGGAGGGTCAGTACTGAGGGAGTGTTGCACTGTCGGACGGTCGGTGGTGAGGGAGTGCCGCACTGTCAGATGGTCAGTGCTGAGGGAGTACCACACTGTTGAAGGGTCAGTGCTGAGGGAGTACCACACTGTTGGAGGGTCAGTACTGAGGGAGTGCCACACTGTTGTAGGGTCAGTACTGAGGGAGTGCCGCACTGTCAGAGGGTCAGTACTGAGGGTGCCGCACTGTCAGATGTGCCATTGTTTGAAGGAGCTGAAAAACTAAGGTCCTCTTAGATTGAAGTAAGCTACCTCAGTATTAATTTAAAGAAAAGTCTCTGGTCTTGTGGCCAATATTAGTTCTTCAACCACAAAAGCAAATGATCTGGTCATTATTTCACTGCTTTGTGTTAACTTATTGGGAACTGGCTGTGCACTATACATTACAGGAGTAACTGTACTTCCAAGTATTTCATTAGCACTGAAGCAGTTTGAGATATTTGCTGATCATGAAAATTCCTATACAAATGCATGTTGATATTTTGTTAAGATCCCAGACAATGTTAATTTTGGGATCTAATGTGTCCAGTGTGAAACGTGACCTGTCACATCCTAACATTTTTATAACCATGTTGGTCAGTTACTGAACATATTCACAAGAGGCTACCAGTGTACTTTTAACACAGAGAATAATGTGTTTATTAAGTAACATAATTCAATGAACTATAATTCACTGGATAAAAGAAAGGTCAGAAAGATTTCAGTACAGACATCAAGAAATGATTCCAGCTCACATTATCTCATTTACTGCAGCAGAATCTTTATAGTCCCCCAAAATCTCAGGGAACATTCAGTTCTGTCTCTCAGCTTCTGCCTCTCACTCAGAATGAGACATGGCCAGCTGCAACCCATTTGTTTCTGGGGAATTTCCATGCAGTCACCAAATGCTTGTACCCTTCAGCTCGTGTGGGTTCCTGAAATACCAGAAACAAACCACAAACTCAACGCACTATGACTTTTAATTTCAGAGCAAATCCATGTCTTCTGCTGCCAACTGCCTTAATCCCACGTCCACACGCAGACCGACTGACTCTCTGGGTTGTTCTATATTTTGACCCCTCTTGCTAAGCGACAGCACTATTTGTTTTCTCTGATTTTCTTAAAAACAAATTGCTGAGCTATTCAATCCCAGCTCCTCACTTTGAGGCTGTAAAACGTTATTGAAATGTCAGTTAATCAGATCTCCCGACCTCTCAGTGTCACACACAGAACAGATCTAAAACTAAACTGAACCATTTCTCCACTTCTTAAACACACAGAATACAAACAAAAATTCAACTTTACAGTTTTATATCACAATTCTTTAAAATGTATTTGTTCTTGATTGCACTGGCTGGCCAATATTAAGAAGGGAAAGATGATAAAGTGGTGTCATAAAATGAGAAAAAACAGAGAGGGCAGCATGGTGGCTCAGTGGTTAGCATTGCTGCCTCACAGCACCAGCCTCGGACAACTGTCTCTATGGAGTTTGCACATTCTCCCCGTGTCTGTGTGGGTTTGCTCCGGTTTTCTCCCACAATCCAAAGATATGCAGGTTAGGTGTTAATTGGCCATGCTAAATTGCCCATAGTGGTCAGGGGTGTGTAGGTTAGGTGCATTAGTCAGGGGTAAACATAAGGTAGGGGAATGGGTCTGGGTGGGTTACTCTTCAGAGGGTCGGTGTGGACTTGTTGGGCTGAAGGGCCTGTTTCCATACTGCAGGGAATCTAATTCTAAAATAATTATAGAGTGAACAGAGATGAAGAATTTAAAGAGTGCAGGAAAAATCAAGTGTGATTTTTTTCAAATGTAACACCTTCCAATTTTAAACCCCTCAGGCAGCATTGACAACTTTTCACTGTTGGTGCAGTGCCTTGTTTGACACAAACACCCGAGCTCAGATATAGCATTGCAATGCTGTAACCGTACCACCAATCCAATCTAGCTCACCTCTATATCAGTGGCATCATCCTGAAATACTCACTCTGTGCTACTTACAACAAACATTTTTGTGTGAAAGAAACAATTCAAGTTATATTTTCAGAAAACCTCCTACCATGGTGTTGATGCCAACCATAGGACAAGTAAAGCAGGTACTAACTTCCACTTCCAAGAATATCTTTCCTGTGAGGAATTATGAGGGACACATTTTGTGCTAATGAACCTGAAACTATTAGAATGATCCGTCTCACTGCATGAACATTGGAGAATGCAAACAGCTGGAAACATTAACTCTGACATGAGCCCAGGTTTCAGTATCAGTGGAACCCCAATGCTCATATCGATAGGCAGTGTAAGAATTCTGCATTATAAAACACTGCAATTCTTGTCTCACACTAATCAAAGCTTCACTGCTTACAGAGACCAAACACAAGTCAATCAATGAATGCATATAGTGAACCCTCTGATCTTTCTCGCACATTCTTCATTTCTAACAGCCCTTGTTTGAAATCCTAATACAGAAATCACTTTGACGTCTGCTTCTCAATAATGGTACAAGTACGTGTTATTACTTACAACCAAGACTGCAGAATGAAATGCTCTAATTCTGCTCTTGTTTTATAATTTATATTCTGCTCTGTATGGGCCAAAATATATTTTCTCTGCATTACTCAATTCCCAGAACTGCCTCGATTATATTCCAAATTCATGATATTACATTAAGCTGTCACAGTGCTGGTGTAAATTTCTAATTCTCTGACTTGCTGACACTGTAAGAATATTCTTAGAATTTTGCAGTTCTGGGAAAGTCTGGAAGACAGTGTTTCAGCAACTGCCAATCTTTACATTTCAGTCCCTTTGAATGTTTGGGGCTGACTGGCATTGGGCACCTTTTGCATTTTGTCCAAGAGGGCAAATGGGAAAGTTAATCAATATCTCAGCCTAGTCTGTTCCACTTTCGCCGAACAGCAGCAACAGACCTCACAAAGACTTTATTTATTCATGGATTGTGGATGTAACTGGCTGGACCAATATTTATCGCTCATCCTAATTCCCCTTTGAGAAGGTGGTAATGAGTTAAACCCTTTAGCTTCTCCAGTCTGTGAGCAAGGTAGATAGCAACCACATCAAATCCAATTACTGCAGATGCTGGAAACTATACTGAAAACAAAAATGTTGGAAATCCCAGCAGGTCAGGCAGCATCTGTGGAGAGAGAGCAAGCTAACGTTTTGAGTCCAGTTGACACTTGATGAGGAGTCACCTAGACTCGAAACATTAGCTTGCTCTCTCTCTCCATGGATGCTATCTGACCTGCTGGGATTTCCAGCACTTTTTGTTTTGTAAATAGCAATCACGGCACAGTTATAGAGGGAGTTAGTCCCATGACATGGTTTCAGTGACACTGAAGGAATGAAGATCTAGTTCCAAATCAGGAGGCATGTGACTTGGAGGGGAACTTACCCGTGGTGTTGTTCCTGTACATCTGATGCCCTTGTCCTTCTAGATGTTAGATATTGGAAGGCTTGGAAGGTGTTTTTGAAGTGTGTTGGTAGAATAAGGTAACACTGAGATTTTCATATTGGAGAGGTTGCACCAAGGCTCAAACGATTTTGAGGAGATTTTTAAAAAGGGAGAAAAAAGGAGCTGGAGTGATTGGAACCAGGTGGACCTTGTTGACGATGAGATCTTTGATTGGGGTTGCTGGCCTGGGCCAATCAGGGAGCCCTGAGGATTCAGAATTTCCTCAGTTCAGGAACTGACTTTGAGCTGGCTGGTCACTTCCAGTGTGTGCTGCGCATGTGTAAATAAAGGGTGATGTGGTGACGGGATACCAACCTCTGTGCAGTTATTTTAGGAGCAAAGGTTAGATGTGAGGACAGAGTTCCAAAGCATTGTGTCAATGCCTTGCTGTCAATTATGGCGTAGTCTGACAGGGTGGACACCAGGTCTGGTGATGATGGGCTCTATTTCATGGGCTATGGTGAAAGGCACAAGGAGACCCCTGAGAGGGAGTGTCTAGACTACAGAGGGACTTCGATTATCCAGCATTCGATTATCTGGACAAGATCGCAAGGTCTCGATGCTTGTCTAAACTGTATTATCCATCATTCGATTATCCAAACATTCAATTATCTGAACTCTCAATTATCTGAACATTCAATTATCCAAATAAAATACACCCCACCCAAGGTGTTCGGATAATCGAGGTTCCTCTGTATATGATTAGAATTTGGTGAATTGGGAGAAAGCTAATGGAGATTGACTGGGACAGGTATGATGAAGGAGTGAGACTTTGTGAAAGCTAGGGTATAGCAGTGAAGATTTGGACAAATTTTAATGTGGAGAGGAAGGAGTGAGTAGATTCCCAAAAAAAATGGAGTAATGAGATGGTAGAAGGGGAGCTCTAGTTTTAGTCATAGTGGACATGAGTTTGAGGGAGCTGAGAAGGAAATGAGAAAATGAAAAACTGACATTAGTGGTGGAATGAAATAGTACTTAGATCTCACTTTCAGATCGATACGGAACTCAAAGCTACATTGATTCAACCTGAAAGTACAGTCAAGGAGGGTAATGGAAAAACGTTGAGGGTGGTTGCTCAGGAAAATAGTTTTGGCCTGTCATCTAACTTTTACATTTTCTTACTTATTCGCCTCTTGATGCTGGACAATCATCTGAAAAATATTTCTTTTCAAGCAGAGTGGATCTCCTCAGCACGGGGCCCTGGGTCTAAATATCACCTCCCAGTGGCTGCCAAAGTTCAGCAGAATCAGGAACCAAACCCTTTGATCTCAACATTATCCCTTCAATGTATAACATGTATTGTAAAGAATTTGTAATAAGTATGGATTTTGCAAGCTTGACATTCATTAAATGAGATCTGGAAGGTGGACTTTGGCTCACAGCCCGTTTCATATCTGCTGTGATGAAAGCACAGCTGAGAAAGCGGAGAAGAAAGGTTTTGGAAATGGATTTAATAAAACTGTTTGCTGCGATTCCGTGACTTTCTGCTGACTTCATCTAGACCTCAGTATTCTGACTGAGTTCCAATGAATTATTATCACAAGCCAGTGATGTTGCCTGAAAGATGCACACAGATGAACATCGAGTGAGGATAGTTAAGCTTCTGCTTTAGGGAATTTATCGGAACAACCTTTAAGTAGGGGGATCAATTGATGTTGGTGCAAGGAGTGAACTCTGATGACTGAAGAATCCAAAATGTTCTCGCTCTAAAGTTTAATTCCTAGTGGACTAGGTCTCTAGAATTTTCACGTGTGGGTGGTACTGTGGCTCGGTAGTTAGCCATGCAGAGCTAGAGATCTGGGTTCGATTCCAGCTTCAGGCAATTGTCTGTGTGGAGTTTGGACCTTTAGCCAGTGTCTTTGTGGGTTTCCTGCAGGTGCTCCGGTTTCCTTAGACATTCCAAAGATGTGCAGGTTAGGTGCGTTGGCCATGCTAAATTGCCCCATAGTGTCAAAGGATGTGCAGGCTAAGTGGATTGGTCATGGCAAATATACCGGGATTGAGGTTGGGGGGGGGGGTCTGGGATACTCTTCAGAGGGTCAGAGTGGACTCGATGGGCCAAATAGTCTGCTCCCATACTGTAGGGATTCTATGATTCTATGAAATTCATTAACATGCATTTCCTTTAGCCTCCTGGATAACCTCAGTAAATAACTGAGGGAAAGACTTCATCCGTCTTGACTCAAATTCCTGCAATTCCAGTGACAACCGTTTCTTCTTCCCCACCACTGCAATACAATTCAAACCCCATTTCTTCTACAAGACATTCCATAATCACCTAGTTCTCTAATAGCTGTTCCTCTCTGCCCCTTTTATGATATTTTCCATCAATAAAACAAAGTAACAAAGAACACTACAGCACAGGATCAGGCCCTTAGCCTTCCAAGCCTACCCCGACATATTTTGCCTTTCCATCCCAAAATTGTCTTCACTTACAAGATCCATATCCCTCTATTCCCTTCCTATTGATTATTCATCTGGGTGTTTCTTGTTACAGCTATTGTGTCTGCTTTCACCACCTCCACTAGCAACACGTTCCAGGCATTCACTATCCTTTGTGTGAGAAACATACCTCACCCATATCTTTTAAACTACCCACCCCAACCCCAATCCTGCACCTTGAACCTATGTTCCTAGTAACTGACCCCTCCACACTGAGAAAAAGCCTCACATTCCACTCTGTCCATGCCATTCACAATCTTACAAACTTCCATCAGGTCATCTCTCAATCTCCTGCGTTATCATAAAAAAAAACCCAATCTATCCGAACCTTCTTCATAGCAAAAATCAGCCAACATCAGGCAACTACCAGGCAACATCCTGGTAAACCTTTTCTGTACCTGCTCCAAGATATTCACATCCTTCTGGTAGTAGGGTGCAATATTCCAAGTGTGGCACAACTAAAGTTCTATTACGTTGCAGCATACCTTGTCTATCCTTATACTCAATGCCCCTTCCAATGAAGGCATGCAAGCCAGAAGCCTTTTTTGCTGCCCAGAATATTAATAATCAGCCCTTTCTAGATATTTGGAGTGGATTGGACTTGACTAAGTGGCCAACAACTTCTCTGGATTTTTTTTTTCCAAATTACTTTGTGAGTTATGCACAGGAGGAGACGGTGCTGTCCTGGTAATATCCCTAGTCTAGTTAACGGTTAACCCAAGTTAACATTCCAGCGGACCAGCTTCAAATCCCACCAGAGCAGTTGATGAAATTTACATTCAATAAATCTGGAACTGAAAGTGAGTGTCAGGTATGGTGACATTGAGTTGTCAAAACCGTTTGGTTCCCTAATGCCCTTTCAGGAGGAAATGTTGCTGTCCTTGCCTGGTCTGACCTCACACATGACTCCAGACCCATTGCAACGTGACTCACTCTCAACTGCCCCCGAAATGGCCGAGTGAGATACTCAGTTCAAGGCCAATTAAGAATGGACAGCAAATGCTGGCCTTACCAGCAATACCCACATCCCCTGTAAGAACGAATGACCAATTGGGGAGGTTCTGAGTCAGGTACCTGTGACACGGTGTCCATCATGTCAGTGTGCTTTAGGGGATAAGAATAGTGTGAAGTGAGAGACAAATTTCCAAAGCTTACAAAAACTGCTTTTGAATCACTGTTCTACAGAGCATTGCTTAAATTGGTAAACATCTGTTGTCATCTTAATATGCAAATACAGAAACCCATTATACTTGTATTAAAAGTGATCCATAAACATATGACTGAGTGGGAATGCATTAGAAAAGCATTCTTTCATCTCTGGGAGCAGATTTAGAATCCTAATGGGAACACTGTTTCCTATGCCACAGTGACAGCTGGCAAACATCCCCTCATGAATTGATGAGTGTAGCGATCCCTAACACAGGTCCCCCGTTCGCATGGATCCCTGCACTCACACGATCAGAATTTATATAAATACACCCATCAACTTGAAAGGGATCTCTGACTTACTTCTACTTATCTTGTGCACCATTGCTGCTGGTTTATTTTTGACAGTTTATATTGAATGCAGATTTTAGTGGTGTGTATCTGCTGGGGACCCAGATCAATGCACCACTGCTGATGTTCAATTTTATGGGTGAATTACTCCCCCAATTTCTGATTTGTGTTGTGAGACAGGTTTGTAAACACAAACTCCTGTGTAAGTGCTTCAGATCTAATCTTCCGCAGTGAGCCTGGGGACAATTGCTGTTTGCCTATGATATGGGCCAAGTTTGCTCAGTTCTCTGGATGACTGCAGAGTGATGCTAACAGTATAGGTTCAATTCCTACACCAGCTGAGGTTACCATGGAGGATTGTCCTTCTCAATGTGTCCCCTCACCTGACACATGGTGATCTTTAGTTTAAACCACCACCAATCATTGCTCTATGAGAGAGAAGGACAATGGCAACATTATTGTTACGAATTGGCATCACAGGAAAATAATGTATTCTTGTCCTCACTTGATATCCATGAATATGCCAACCACAACTGGCACAAATAAATATTAACTCAGAAACAGGGATCTGGAATCTTCACCACTTGACAGATCTCCAACTAAACTAACAACTGCCTGAGGTTCATGTAAACCCAATGAATTTATTTAGACCACTGATCCAATCAAGGTAATCCTGGCCTGTATGACTGAGCACATTAGAAATTAATTGAACAACTGAGATCTCAGCTCTTATAGCTTTCATGGCAACAATGTAAAAGTATCATGAAGATAGCTTTCTCTCTTTTGGTTCAAAAGGACAAACCCATTGGCAAGAAGCACATTGGTAGTGATGGAACTTAGAGAACAAAGACACAGCTGTACGGCAAGACTGCATCTTTCTGTTGACAAAGGTTGCACATTCAAACTTTAACATGAAAGAGAACCTGAAAACGATGAATTGGCAACGATCTACTCTGCCCTGCAATTTATCTAATGCTATAGGGGTGTATTGTTTATCAATGTAGACACTTCTTCAAAAAGAAATTCACATGATCCCTTGGAAAAGACAAAACAAAATAAAACATTTAGGGAAAAACATCTGGGAAATTCTAATCCAACTACTTTAGGTAACTGATGTTGATTTTAGATCTCAGGGCAATGAAATTCCCGGGTGTGCAAGAGTTTTATTTACAGTGTGTTTCAAATGTCAGCTCTTAAATTTATAGCATTTCTTTTCAGGTTAGTTTCTGTTTATGTAACAATGTCCATGAAGAGCAGGAATAGGCCATTCAGCCCCTCAATCCTGCCCCATCATACTATAATGTCCCAGGCGTCAACTATTTCATACCAGCTCCTCCTCACCCTCAATATTTCAAAATGTCAATTACCTCTTCCAGCTTACACAACTCTCTGGAATAAAAGAATTCCAGATATTCACTACTCCATGGGAAAAGAAATCTCTTCACATCCCAGTTTTAAACAAGTGTCCCTTTATTCTGTAACTATGGCTCTAGTTTAAGATTGCAGTACAAGTGGAAACAGCATCACAACACAGCATAGTCAATCTGCCTTCAATCTTGTAAGTTTCAATAAGATCATACCTCATTCTTCTGAACTCTGATGAATGATGGTCGAAGCTGTTTAGGTCTTCTTGATCCTTTCAGATTCCTTCATTGCAGAAGAAGTCCCAGCTCTACACCACCCTATCCAATAGGAATTTCAGGATCATATCCATATGGTGGGAGGCCAATTTCTCCCTGTCTGCCATGTCCATTGCAAATGTATGGAACCGTATAGGGCAACTCCGTGTCAAACCAACAGTGCGTGACCAGATGCACATTGGCCTTTTATACATGGTACTGGCAACGGGAATGCTGGTCAGTTCCAGAATCTCTGATGAGTGGCAATTGCTCCAGGAACAGGGTGTTGTGAGTAGGGGTGGAAGCCAGATAGGATAATTGCAACAATTGAAGTACCAATTAAGATGGTGAGTTTGAGAAAAAGCAGCCTTATGGCAAGAATCACTCCAACAAAGTCATCACAACTTATACTACACCAAAAACAAAGCTCACTTTCTATTTCAATCAATCCTCAATCCATGTGAATCCATGGCATCCAAAACTATCAGCTTTTATATGCGTAATAACTTTTTAAGTAGCACTTTATCAAACGCCTTCTGGAAAACCAAATACACTATATCACTGATTCCCCTTTATCACCTCTGTTGGTTATGTCCTCAAACAAACTTCAGAAAACTTGTTATCCATGATTTCCCTTTCACATAACAATGTTAAGTTTTTCTAGATATCCTGCTATTTCTTCCTTAATAATGAACTCTAGCATTTTCTGGTGACAGATGTAAGACTAATTGGCCAATAGTTTCCTCCTTTCTGTCTCTCCCTCCTTGAACACAGATGTTCACTGGTTTTAAAATCCACTGAAACCCTCCTGGAAACCAATGAATTCTGGAATATTTTGACCAATGCCTTCACTATCTCTGTAGTCATTTCCTTTAAAATCCTTGAATGCAAGCCCTCGGGTCCCGTTGATCTATCTATCGCTAATCCCATAAAATTATCAAGTACTTTGTCCCTCGTGATAGAGACTGTTACAAGATCTTTCCTCTTGCTAACATCTTGCTTATCTGATTCCTTTGGAAAATTGATAGCGTTCTCCACCATGAAGAGAAATGAAAAATATCATTTAAATTAGTTGTCATTGTGGGGTTCTTTTTATCAACTCCCCAGCCATCCTCCAAGGGGTCCATGCTTACTTTAGCTACTCTTTTTATTATATATACCTGTAGAAGGCCTTGCAGTTTATTTTTATATTTTTGTCAATTTATTTTAATAGACACCCTCAATCCTATACCCTACCATTAGCTTTCGTCACTCTGTGTACCTTAGTTTTTGATCAGGACCACCTGTATTATCCATGGGTGGTTCAACCTTCTAACAGAGCCCTTTTTGTCCAGACTAATCTTTTCCTAAGCATTATGACATAGCTGCTTAAATATCTGCTGCTGCTCACTCACTGACTTTCCCATTAGTCTATTTTCCCAGGTGACTTTAGAAACCTCTTCATTCCTCTCTCATTACCCTTATTTAAGTCGAAGACTCCAATTTGAGAAACGAGTTTCTCTCTCTCACGGTGAATTTGAATTTCTGTTACGCCATGGTTCCTACTTCCTAGAGGATATTGCTAATCTTTAATAGATCTACCATAACCTGTGTCTGGGTAAATTTTGCAACTATCTGTTTCTAAGAAACAATCCTAGATGCTCTGTGTAAATTCATCTTCCATGATACATTTGCCCATCTGATTTGTCCAGTCAATATGCAGATTGACAGCTGTGGTGCCTTCTCGGACACTTCCATTACTTCCTGGTGAATACTTGGTCCTTCAAGGCAACTTTTCAGGGGCCTATATACAACTCCCTGCCATGGCGCCTTTCCTTTGCATTTTCTTATTTTGTCTCTCCCTCCCCTTGAACAGGGATGCCACTTAAATGTTTTCTAATCCAATGAAACCCTGCTGGAATGCAAAAAGAGTTCTGAAACATTTAATCTGGAAAATTATAAATGGATTCTGCATCACGATCTATTACACTATATTAATAGTCACTGATAGTATCCTTTATTGACAAAGGTAACCCCTCCTCCCTTTCCATTTTTGCCTGTTCTTCAGGAATGTTGATTATCCTTGAATGGTCAGTTCTCAGACATGGTCACCCTCCAACTATGTCTCTGGAGTAGCTATCAAGTCATATTCACTTATTTCTATTTGTGTTGTAAATTCATTTATTTTTTTAGAAATGTTGCATGCAATCACATAAACAATCTTAAGCTTTTACTCTTTACCATTATTAATTACAGCTCATGTATGCCAATCTCTGGATTCATTTTCTGTACCTGCTCTTCAGTGTTTTCAAAACCTCATGATCTCACTCCAACTTTTTCCTCATGCTCCTCCTCCAGGGGGGGATGCTCAAAACTGGACAGGGTTTTGTACGTTTCGCCTTTGCCAGGAAGAATTGAGTTTGAGTCCTATAGATTCTTACCCACTTGAGATCTTCGAATGCATCATGAATAGGTACAAGTCAATGATGAAGATTTCCAATGATTCTCGTGAAGGAATTTAGACAGTCATGAACTTGTAGGGAAGGTTCGAGAGTGGGACAACATCAATACCAAAACCAAATGAGATGAGGAGAAGGCTCCACATTGAAGAACTGGAAATGACAAGTTGTCTAGCTTGAGGTCTAGGCGAAGGTGTCAATGAGTCTTAGTTTCAAAATTATTCAAAATTACAAGGAGGCTGGACAGAGTAGAGAGGAACAAATCTTCCCATTCATGGAAGGATCTAGAACAAGAGAAGACTGGTTTATGGAGATTAGCAAAAAGTGGTAACAATGACACAAGGAAAGATACTTTTATGAAGAAGTGGCTGGGACCTGGAATGCACTGGTCAGGAGTTTGGTTCAGGCAGGATCAATTATAGCTTTCAAAGGACAACCTATCTTAAAAAAATCATTGCAGCCTACTTGGAACATATGACGGTGTGGAATTGGTGTGATGCTGTTGTGGAGAGCCAGTATTGACCTGATGGACTGAATGGTCTACTTCTGTGCTGTAAGCATTCTCTGGCTCTTTGAATGTGATGCAAATGCAGGGAGGAAGGGGTGAGCATTGGTGATTTTCATTTACACGACTATACAGATAGGTCATGATAAGCTTTGATATTAGGCAATAAGCTATCTGGACCAGAGAGAGAGCTGGATAATTGCAAATATATTGCATACTTTGATTTAACTTAATAACCTGAATGAAGACATGATTTTCTACAAACCCAGATTCGATTTTATGGAAACCCTTGAAGGAGTGACTGGCCTTTGTACCTTCCAAATTACATGAGTATTCGATCAAATAATATAAGTAGAAAACCTGTTCCCTGTTTGTATCTAATAAAACAGGATCACAGCAAATATACAATTTCTCGATTATTTGTATTTCACTGCTTTCTGAGCAATTTCCAAACAGTGCAATTTTAGGGACTTATTGATTTTTCTACAGAAGCATTGGGCTCTCAGAGTGATATTGAGTATTAGGTTATTTGCAAATCTTAGCTTTGTCACTTTTAAATTATACCTATCCATACATAATTACCTGACACTGTGATAAATCAAGAGCATTCAAGTGAAGTTTATTTCCATTGCTATTTTAAAACTTTAAAGCAAACAAAGGCATTAAAGAAATTAAGCTAGTGGACATCCAGTAACAATACACTTGGTAAACTGATAACAGTTTGCAAAAGATTATGAAAGCCAAGCACAATTAGGAAGTCTTTTTTTTGTGGTCTTTGGGCAAGTCTGGGAAGAACGAGGAAAAGGTGATAGATTTCCTCCGTGCTATATTAGAAGGATGTTGTGAAACTTGAAAGGGTTCAGAAAAGATTTACAAGGATGTTGCCAGGGTTGGAGGATTTGAGCTATAGGGAGAGGCTGAACAGACTGGGGCTGTTTTCCCTGGAACATTGGAGGCTGAGGGGTGACCTTATAGAGGTTTACAAAATCATGAAGGACATAGATAGGGTAAATAGACAAGATATTTTCTGTGAGGTGGGGGAGTCCAGAACGAGAGGGCATAGGTTTAGGGTGAGAGGGGAAAGATATAAAAGAGACCTAAGGGGCAAATCTTTCATGCAGAGGGTGGTGTGCGTATGAAATGAGCTGCCCAGAGGAAATGGTGGAGGATGGTACCATTACAGCATTTAAAAGGCATCTGGATGGGTATATGAATAGGAAGGGTTTGGAGGGATATGGGCCGGGTGCTGGCAGGTGGGACTAGTTTGGGTTGGGAAATCTGGACCGGAGGGTCTGTTTCCGTGCTGTACATCTCTGTGACTCTATGACGCTATGTGGAAGTTCCTGTGTTGGACTGGGGTGGACAAAGTCAGAAATCATGACACTAGGTTCTCTAGTCCAACAGGTTTATTTGAAACCACAATCTTTTGGAGTAAGATACTCTTTAGCTGAAAGACTATCACCTGGCACCATGTGACATATAATTTGTACAAATCACCCGAGTTCCTGCAGTGTAGCTTAAAGTTGGTTTGGAACTTGGAGCAGGGCTATGCTGTTTTGGTGAAACAATGTTAACCTAGCCTGCTTCTTTATGAACTTGTGCTGAGAAGGAACTTAAGCAGCTAACTGTTAGTTGTGGAAATTTCTCCTGGGGTGGGAGTTGGTTGTAAATCCTGGAGGATGAGAGGCCAGACCATTAGAAACGTTATAAAAGTAAAATATGGTGGATGCTAGAAATCTGAAGCAAACTGAGAACACTGGAGAATCTCAGCAGGTCAGGCACTGGTGAGAGAGAAACAGAATTAACATCTCAGGTCCAATATGAAGAAGCTTGGAAGAATCACATGGGATTCAAAATGTTGTCGTCGTTTCTCTCTGTTCATGGATACTGCTAGACCTGCTGAGTCTCTTCAGCATTTGCTTAATTTGGTTATTAAGAAATGTTGACTGACAGTCGTTCTTGCATTTAGCAACTGAATCACTGAGATTCTCTATGTTGCCACTCTCAATTTCAGTCATGTACTTGGCTAATGACAGTATAAAGCTCCAATAGACTGAATGGTACTCCATTTACAGGTCCCATTACAGAGACAGTTTGTGTTGCTTTAGTGTGTGAATAGCTGCTTAGTAGCATAGCACTTTAACATTACTAAAGGCAACAAAGAAGTTGGAGATTTTTATCTTATGCTCATCAGCTCAAGGATGCAACAAACAGAATTGGTGAAAAGGGAGGGGAATGAATGAAAGACCAATTTATACAGCATGAGAAGAGGGTACTGCTTGGTTGGATCATTATTGGCCTGGACAGGCACTAGGAACAGTTAACTGTCAATCTTAATTCTCAGACCAGGCAGGTAGATTTTGATTGGTCAGGATGTTTCTATGGTGATGCAGCAGTGATTGGCTGTTCCTATGACTCCAGGTCTGTCACTGTAATTCTAGTGTCTAGCAGTCCATATCAAACATTCCCGTTAACCATTCACAGGGCCCTGACTTATGTTGACAAAAGGAATTCAGAAATACATCGCACTTTTCTCATTTTAAAAAAAGGTCATGGAGTCAACCAATCGTTGCTGAATCCCTATAGCAACACACTAGCCAATCAGAATCTACCGGTCTGGTCAATGAATTGAGATTGCCTGTTCTTGTTGTGTCTCCAGGTCAATAATGATCCAACCAAACAGCTCACTCCTGAGGGGCATGGAGGCATATTAGTAGGGGTGTGGAATGGCCTGCCTGTAACAGTAGTTGACTTGCTGATGTTAAGAGTATTTAAATGGGCATACATATGGATAATAATGGAATGGTGTAGGTTTGATGGATATCAGATTAATTGCACAGGTTGGAGTAACATCAAGGGCCGAAGGGCCTGTACAGTGCTGTAATGTTCTATGTCCTTTCATGCTGGAGAATAATATTGTCTCTTTTTCTTAATTCTGTTTTTTTTAATGTCCTTGAGCAAGATGAAAAGCTTCAATCTCTACCCTCCTTTTAGCATTGTTGATGTTGCTTTCCAGTCAGAGGAAACTTGAAAAGGACTAGAATGAGAAAGGATTGGAAAGAGAATTTAATGGAGGCTATTTGTTAATTTTTGGACATGATTTAATTCCCAAGGGACATAACCGAATTGGATACAGAGCATTTCGGTTAACAGCAATCAGGAAGAGAGTTTGTCTAACAAGGATCTGGAAAGGAGACTGTTTCTCTTTTAAGGATTAAGTCTTGTTAGGCATTCTGTCTGCCTACTATTCCAAAATGGTTTACTATAGCCCTTCGGTGTTTAACTTATTCCAATTGGAATGTAAAAGACTCCAACCCTCATTTGTGCAAACAAACTTCATGCCAAATTCTTAATATTAGTACAAGGAGCCTGTCCAGTTGTAGGAGTAGGGTAATTTATATATGGCCAAATCATTCTCTTATTAATAGGTTTGGAGTCACATGTAGGTCAGATTAGGTAAGAATAGCAGTTCCCTTCTCAAAATGGCATTAGTGAACCAGAGAGGATTTTAACAATTAATTAATGGGCATCACTAGACTTGTAGTTCCACATTTTTATTGAATTCAAATTCCTCCTGCTGGAATAGAATTCAAACTCTTGTTCTGGGTCTCTGGGTAATTAATCCAGTGACAATATTGCGACACCATTGTCTTCTAAATTTTCAATTCCACCGATGTCATACTAATGGTTCCATATGCTCTTTTCTCTTTAACTCTTTTATTTAAGAATACAGGGCATTTCATAAGATCCATCAAGCCTGTTTCACCATTTAATAAATCATACCCAATCTAATTCTGCTCTTCACTCCAGTCTTCAGCACCCACAATCTTTATTGATCTAAAATTGAACTCGGCATTGATTATGATAGGATAAATAGACAAAGTCTTTTCCCTGGGTTCAGGGAGTCCAGAACTAGAGATCATAGGTTTAGGGTGAGGGGGGAAAGATATGAAAGAGACCTAAGGGGCAACTTTTTCACGCAGAAGGTGGTACGTGTATGGAATGAGCTGCTAGAGGAGGTGGTGGAGGCTGGTACAATTGCAACATTTAAGAGGCATTTGGATGGGTATATGATTAGGAAGGGTTTGGAGGGATATGGGCCTGCTGGCAGGTGGGACTAGATTGGGTTGGGATATCTGGTTGGCATGGACAGGTTGGATTGAAGGGTCTGCTTTCATACTGTACATCTCTATGACTCTATATGCAAAGACCCAGCCTCCAGTGCCTTGTGGAAAAGAGACTTTCAAACTCTGATGACTCTGATTCATCTCAGTTTTAAATGGGAGGCCCCTGATTTTCAAATGTTCCACTGGTTCTAGATTGCCCCCAGAGGGGAATATTCTCACAGCATTGACCCTATTAAGGCCCCTCACAATTTTGTGCATTTTAATAAGATTAGTCTTTATTCTTTTGAACCTGACTAAGTGCAACGTGCTTGACGTTTTCTTGTTCGACAACTCCTTTGTCCCAGGAATCAGCCAAATGAACCTTTTCTGATCTACTTCCAAGGCGAGTCTATCCCTCCCTTAAGTAAGGAATCAAACATTAAGTAATGCTCTGTCTAGTCTGTACAGCCACATCAAGATGTCTTAGCTTCTATAACTCCATCACCTTTGCAACAAACGTCCACATTCCACTTTCCTTTCTACTCACTTGCTATACCTGTTTAACTTTGTTACTATGCAAAAGTAGGTATATGTATTTTAGCTAGAATGATCTAAAACTGTTTAAAGAGGACATTAATAAAACAACCAGAAGACTCATTTTCAAAAGACAGGAAATTAATCACACTGATATGTTGGCAAGCAGGACGTTCTTCACCATAATTTTGGCAAGACAGACTTGGTATACCTTTGGAAATATTGGATATTGCGATTGGGGAAAGGTCTCTTCCTTCAGTATGGATGAACTAGGATGGTTTCTTCATTTCAGTAATAAATTCATGAACTGAACAGAATATTGAGAAACTAGGTCACAGCTCATAACATAACTGGGAAATACTTGAATTGGAAAACAACAGTGAACAGAGGCACTGTGTGTAGAGTATGAGAGTGTAAAAATTGAGAATTAAGAAGGCAGGAGGTCAAATGTTAAGAAATTAGGATGTGAAATTGAATAAAGAAAGATTGGGACTAATTCTAATGATGAATTAATGAGGTTTTTCATGAATACGATGCATGTTTAGAGCAAGTTATTGAAGTTTAAAAAGAAACAGATTGAGAAGATGAATAATAATTGGTTTAATGATGATATTATAGAACTCAGAGGGTGGGATTTAGTTTCAAGAAGCAAACAGAGGATGAAATTAATATAAGAGCAGGAGTAGACCATTCAGCCCCTTGAGTCTGCTGTCATTATAGATCATGGCTGACCTTTGACCTCATTGTCATATTCCCTCATTATCTCCCATCCCTCGATGTTATTAGTAACTATACAATGGAACAATATAATTCAATACAGCACAGGAACAGACCCTTTGGCCCACCAAGCCTATCATGGTTCAAATCCTTATTGCCCATGCACAGTTTCTATCTATAAAATCTATCAAACTCTATTAAATATATTCAATGATTTAGCTAGTACAGCACTCTGGATTCAAGAGTTCTAAAGACTCACCATCCTCTTGAATGAAGAAGCTTCTCTTCATTTTAATTTTTAAGAACTTCCCTTTGTGTTTTCTGTGTTGTGCGTTTCTGGACCCCCACCACCACGACCTCCCCCCGCCTCCGCTCCCCACCACCACCTCCCCCCGATCACCACCTCCTCCCACCTCCCCCCCCCTCCCCAACACAACCTCCTCCCCCTCCCCACCACCACCTCCCCACCCTCCCCCTCCCCCTTCCCCCCTCCCTCCCCCTTCCCCTCTCCCTCACCTCTCCCCCCTCCTCCCCTCTCACCCACCTCCCCCTCCCCCCCTCTCCCCCCCTTCCCCCCCCTCTCCCCACCTCCACCCCCCCCTCCCCCCACCTCCTCCTCCCCCTCCCCTTTCTGCAGTTACTCTGTCTATTCCTTCATGAGCTTCGTAAGAAGGAATCATGCTACAGAGAGCTTGTGGCAGCTTTTTGAAAGAGCTCATCTAATTAGTCCCACCTCCTATTCTTTCCCTGGCTGGAAATGATAGCAGACCCATCTATCAGCTGATGGTACACGTTTGGCCTGACAGTTTAATAATCACTTAGCGAACTGTTATTAATACAGGTTGGAAACATTGGTTTTGTGATGTTAGCAAGACGATGCAGTTTTATCTCCATCATAGTTAAGGTTTCTTTGTTAGTCCAAGAGTGAATATCCAATCCCCACACCACGACAAAACCAAATAAGCAAAAAACTGGTACATGATCTAAAACTTAAAACAAGTAGGAGGGGAGACAGGAGAAGATGAGATGTTCATAATATTTTTAAAAATTAAATGAGGGTTTCTTTCACCAGATGGGAGAAAGTGAGGACTGCAGATGCTGGAGATCAGAGCTGAAAATGTGTTGCTGGAAAAGCGCAGCAGGTCAGGCAGTATCCAAGGAACAGGAGAATCGACGTTTTGGGCATCAGCCCTTCTTCAGGAAAGGGCTGATGTCCGAAGTGTCGATTCTCCTGCTCCTTGGATGCTGCCTGACCTGCTGCGCTTTTCCAGCAACACATTTTCAGTTTCTTTCACCAGATGTTTGGCAATGATCATTGATTGATCAGGAATCCCAGATACTTTAGTGAGGTAAAGGGAGGGGTGAGGACAGGCTGATATAATGGAGACTTATATAATGACAGCATCATTCCCTCCAGGATAGTGATGACAACATAATTCCAGCAATTGCACTAGCCAATGAAGTGACAGCAATTGACGTTCTACTGATAATTTACATCAACTTTCTATACTCATTGCATTCTGTTGGGGAGGTAATCCTGCTTTCTTTGTTATAGTTTTAACCATGAGTTTGATTTACAGCAGAGGATTATACACCTTTTCAGTAGATTTGCTGTAAACTAGATTGTTTACTGGGAACTCTGCTGTAAATCCCACAAAATCTTCAACTCCTTGACTGACAAGATGCCGATAAATACCATACAATGGGTGATGATTGGCCATTTATGTCTTCAATGACAGTCAAATCTGGCTGCTGGATTTTTTGACTAAAGTTTGATCCAAGGATGTCTTTATTAGTCAGAGGTTCTTTCTGAAAATCCAGTTCTAAACCATGAGGCAGTTATGCCATTTCTCCACAAAATCAGATTCAGTGCCAAAGAAATGACATGGAGCATAGCAGAGGATTTTCTTTCAGGGACTGAGTAAATGGTGTTGCAACAGAACAGAAGGGACATTGCTTCCGAATGACTTTGCTGTGTCCACCTGCAAACTTGCATTGAAATATGGTCCATTCCTCAGGACTACTATTTTTCACAACTGGAGATCACGAGCAGCACGGTGGCACAGTGGTTAGCACTGCTGCCTCACAGCGCCAGAGACCCGGGTTCAATTCCCGCCTCAGGCGACTGTGTGGAGTTTGCACATTCTCCCTGTATCTGTGTGGGTTTCCTCCGGGTGCTCCGGTTTCCTCCCACACTCCAAAGATGTGCAGGTCAGGGTGAATTGGCCATGCTAAATTGCCCGTAGTGTGAGGTAAGGGGTAGATGTAGATGTAGGGGTATGGGTGGGTTACGCTTTGGCGAGGCGGTGTGGACTTGTTGGGCCGAAGGGCCTGTTTCCACACTGTAAGTAATCTAATCTAATCAGCATGAGGGGTGAGCACAGATAAGAGAAGGATTGATGGGATTCCATATGAGTAGGCCATTCAACCCCTTGAGCTAATTCATCCATTCAGTGGGATCATGGCTGATCTGTGGCCGAACTCCATACACCTCCCTTTAGCCAGTAATCCCTTGATAGCTTTGCTTAACAAAACCCCATCTCAAATTTGAAATTACTAACTGATCGTGTATCCACTGCTGTTTGTGGAAGAGAATTCCAAACCTCTCCCATCCTTTGTGTGTCGTCATGCTACCTAACATCTCTCCTGAACAGTCTGACCTTAACGGCTGCATCATTGCCCTCCAGTCCTCTAGATATAAACCCCCAGATTTCCATCGGCTTTCCTGATTGTTTTCTGTATCTGTTTGTGGCATTTTAATAATTTATGCACCTGAATCCCTAAGTCCCTTTAGACATCCACTTTATACCATCGAGAAAGTATCCTAACCTTCTTCATTCCACACCTCCCACTTGCTGCCATTAACAATGATTAAGGAAGGGAACATCATTTATCCTGGCCTTGACTGAACTGCTAAGAACAGATTTTGTCACCTGTAGAAGATTAGATGAGAGTAAAACAGATTGAGGAGATACTGGATTTGCATCCAGCAACAAAGCAAAACCATGGAGAATGATTTGAAGATCATCATTATGTGACACACATGCCAGATATTACAGCAGTAACTTCATTTCAAAAGTACTTCATTGGCAGTTAAGTGCTTTGGGAATATCCTGAGGTTGTGAAAGGTGCTATATAAATGCAAAAAATTCTTTCTTTCAGTAAAAGAAAATAGATGATAGCTCTAGGTTAAAATAGAGACAGTTGTGGGGTTACTTAACATTGTCTGAGTTACTGATTAATATTGGAACAGCTTATTGACAATTCCAAGCATACAGGGATTACACTGCACTGAAGTTTCAGTCTACTGTTAATCTCATGAGTGAGAGATGGAAAGTTATTTGAGCGTGGGCCAAGACAAACAGTCATGAAAGCTCTTTAATTTGTACCACGTTCTGTAGTCAGGGTCAATGTGTAGAGAATCCTGGACCAAAGAGAGCAAAATTAATCCATTTCTAAAACAACTTGGTTTGTATTAGTTCATTTTATCCTTATTTGATGTGCTGTGCTTGATTCCTGTAATACTCTCTAATTTATTTTCCATCATCTTGGACATGCTAATAAATCTACAACCTTGGATCATGATTGTGACCTTTTATGTTAAAAATTGTCTGTTTTCCAGTCAACTGACCCAATGAATTATAAAAAAATCTCTGCCACTATCAACCACAATGCCCCTAATTTCCAATCTAATTTCTTCAATGAGTATCAACTTGCAGTTATATATAATCTTCAGTGCAATAGACATTATCACAATGTCACAGAGAATTATAAAACATTAAGCCATGGAAGGAGATGTTTAAGCATGTGATTCCCAAATATGTTCAGTGAGGGTGAGATTTTAAGAAATGTCTTGAGAAGAGAGAGCAGTGGAGAAAGAGAAACATTTTAGAAATTGAATCCTCGAGTTTATGATGTAGACATTTGAACCACGGCCACTTTCAGGTTGACTTGTCAGGGAATGATACCTTGGACTGACAATTGTTTGTTCAGCTCAATGTTACACAATGTGTTTATTGAAGTTTTGTTCCATTGAGATAAAGAGAAAAAAAAAAATCAGACTTCTCAGCAAGTGAATCTATGGTTTTCCAGTCACAATGGAATATGTTTGATCTCATTATACTCAGTCCCAGAGGAAAATGCCTGTATTTCTTTTTACAAAAAGCAATACTTCGGAATAAGTGTACATGCCCCACTGAAGCTCCATTTTGAAGAATACAGAATGGATCAATATGGGTCTCTCAAACAAGTTAATCATTTTTTATTTTTTCTACGATGTGTTCAGAATGTAAGAGCATAAGAAAGAGGAGCAGGAGTAGGCCATTTGGCCAATTGAGCCTGCTCTGCCATTCAATAAGATCATAGCCAAACTTTTCATGAACTCAGCTCTACTCACCTGCCATCTCACCATAACCCTAATTCCTTTACTGTTCAAAAAATTATCTATCTTTACCTTAAAAACATTCAATGAGGTAGTCTCACAACTCTCTGGATGAAGACGTTCCTCCTCAACTTGGTCCCAAATCTGCTCCATGAAACAATTATGATGTTTATGAGATATATTTTGGGACTGTAGCTTTAAATTTTGGATAAATGATAGGGTCATGTGTCATATTCAGTGGTCTGCCTGACAGTAAAATTGGGGTGGATTGGTTGTCAGTGATTAGAAGAAGGTTGGAATGGTTAATTGAGAGGAAAATGCACGTTTGGAGAAAGTAACATCAGTCTTTGACTCTACCATGAGTAGACTCTAAGTTATAGACATTTAAATTTAAATAGTTGCACTTTAAACTGCTTGTTTACTTTTAAGTTGAAGGGAAGTTCAGGTCAAGGATAGTTAATCGGCATTTCTACCTAGACATAAGATTATCATGCTTCACATTGCTATGGGAAAGAGGGTAGAGATAGTCATTTTGCAATCAGGTTACAAGCTTCCCTACGATGAATAATTATCACAAAATAATATCAGAGATTCTATGTGGTCTGCAGAGAAAAAGACTGTTTGACTTTGCAAGTTACTGCAGTTGGATAAGGAACAGAGAAAGCCTCAAGTTGAATGAAGACCCATATCTTGCATAAAGCATTTACACTGGATACTGTAAATCAGAAAGTAAAATAGAAATTGCTGGAAAAGCTCAGCTGGTCTGGTAGCATCTGTGGAGAAAAATCAGTCTTAGCATTTTAGTCAAGTGACCCTTCCTCAGAACTTCAATGCTGCCAGACCTGCTGAGCTTTTCCAGCAATTTCTATTTTCACTCCCCATACCTTGCAACCTTCTCTGCCTTCTGGAAAGTTGTTCTGGCATTACCGTGGGGAACAATAATCACTGGAATAGGTTTTACTACTCATAGCAGATTGAGAGAACTCTGAGAAAATTGAAGAAAATATCCAAAGACAATCAGTCAAAGTTAATACTTGGTAAAATCTGGCTACAGGAATGCATTGGAAGTTGAGACCAGCTGTACAAACACAAACCATTCTTTGCTAAAAAGGACAGGATAGGAAAGGATTATAAGGATATGGGCCATGTGCAGGGAAATGGGGTTAGCATGGATGGATATTTTGGTCAGTATGGCCTGGTTTGGGCCAAAGGGCCTGTCTCTGGAGGGGAAAATGGGTGATAAAAGTTTGAGGAACATTGCTTTCTGGAAAGTATGAGTTGCTCACAAAATAAGTGTTTAGTTAGTGCTTATTATAATCATTTGTTACAGTAAATGTGTCAAAACACAAATTTGTCTCTGATCATTCTTTCGACAAATTACTGGATGTCTGAATTTGTATTTTTTTACTGATTGGTCTCTGCGGACTTGTAACAAATGCAACAATGAATTGAGAGTGTTTGGAGAAAAGATCCAACCAGCTCGTACACAATAGGGACATGAGGGCAGCATTTTTGAAGCAGTTAAAGAAAATAAGAGAGCTTTGTGTTTTTAGAGGTGTGTGTAACCTGGTTATTGGTAGTTCACAGTGTAAATGAACTAAAAGTGAAAGCTGCATGGTAAAGGATGGTCCAGCAGATTTGAGCAAACAAATGACCTCCTCCTGTTCCTATTTCTGATGGTCTTATGGAGGGTTTTATATTTGCCAAGTGAGTAACTTGGGACAGCATCTGTGCAGCCACCATATACTGTTGCCATTCCCAGTTCCTCTCTCCCTCCCATTTATAGCTGAGCCTATTGTGTCACTAAAGATTTTTAAAATTGTAATAAAAATTCCATAAGTTTACCTTTCCTGTTCCCAATATTACCTCCTGTGTTCTGGCCCTTTCCTTTAAGACCATAATACATAGTAGGCCATTCAGGTAAAAACAAGGACTGCAGATGCTGGAAACCAGAGTCTAGATTAGAGTGGTGCTGGAAAAGCACAACAGGTCAGGCAGCATCCGAGGAGCAAGAAAATCGACGTTTCGGGCAAAGGCCCTTCATCAGGAATAGAGGCAGGGTGCCTCCAGGGTAGAGAGATAAATGAGAGAGGGGTGGAGGTGGGGAGAAAGTAGCATAGAGTACAATAGGTGAGTTGGGGTGGGAATGGCAGTGATAAGTCAGAGAGGAGGGTGGGGGAAGGTAGCAAATAGTACAATGGGTGAATGGGGGTGGGGATGAAGGTGATAGGTCAGAGAGGAGGGTGGAGTGGATCGGTGGAAAGGAAGATAGGCAGGTAGGACAGGTCATGAGGGTAGTGCTGAGCTAGAAGGTTGGAGTTGGGGGAAGGGGAAATGAGGAAACTGGTGAAATCCACATTGATGCCTTGGAACACTTCAACCCCAGGGCATCAATGTAGATTTCACCAGTTTCCTCATTCCCCCTTCCCCCACCTCACCCCAGCTCCAACCTTCCAGCTCAGCACCACCCTCATGACCTGTCCTACCTGCCTATCTTCCTTTCCACCTATCCACTCCACCCTCCTCCTTGACCTATCACCTTCATCCTCACCCCCATTTACCCATTGTACTCTTTGCTATCAACCCCCACCCTCCTCTCTGACCTATCACCTCCATCCCCACCCCCGCTCACCTATTGTACTCTATGCTACTGTCTCCCCAACCCCACCCCCCTCTCAGTTATCTCTCCACTCTGCAGACACCCTGCCTCTATTCCTGATGAAGGGCTTTTGCCTGATACGTCGCTTTTCCTGCTCCTCAGATGCTACCTAACCTGCTGTGCTTTTTCAGCACCACTCTAATCTAGTAGGCCATTCAGCCCATCGAGTGGGCCCTGCCATTCAAGGAGATCATGGCTCATCTGATAATCCTCAACTCCACTTTCCTCCCTTTTTCCCATAACTGTTCCCAATTAAAACATCTCTCTATCTTAGTCTGAACATATTTAATGACCCAACCTCAACAGTCCCCTGCAGTAAGGAATTTGCAGGTTCACTACCCTCTGAGAGAAGAAATTCCTCCTCAACTCCGTCTAAAATGTGCAACGTTTATTCTGCAACTCCATTCCTCTGTCCTGGAATGCAACCTGGGCATGGTAATATTAGCTCTGTGTTGCTATGTATCTTTCATATTGTACCGTCCTTCGTCATGGTAAACCTCCATCTTTTCTATACACTTCGTCAGAACATGAGAGATATTTCAATGGCAGCTTTTTTTTACTCACCCCACCCACCCACCATTAACATCTGGTAATAATGTCCAGGAACTGTCAGTCACTTTGAGTCAATGCCTTCAGGGCACAAAAGAATACTCTGAAAAAAAATCCATATTTATAAACTGATATCTCCTGAACAAGCTGACAACCGATTTAAATACATTTCTCCTCGTGTCGGCAGACTTAGATATCTGCCAGTTGTTGCTGAAACTGATCGGGAGCCAGCGTGGACGTGAAAATGCTGCAGTTGTCTGTTAATATCCAATTTCATTTAAATCCCATTACACTGTAATTCATGAATGTCACTCAAATCTTTGATGTGTGTCCAATAAATTTAAGAGATGAAATTGAAAGTTTCGAGGAACCAAAAATAAATTCAAAAGCAGTGGTGAATAAAGCTGGAGGAGCTGGATACAGACAGCTGGCACATAACCAAAATTTTACTTTAGCTCCAAGTCCTGGGGTAATGGTCCCATCTTCCTCAGGATTGCCAATGGACAAAGTGTTTGACAGATTTGTTTCAGTCCCTACCCTGGGAGTGTTTGATGGGACAGTGCAGAGACAACATTACTCTGTGTCTAACCTTGTGCATTTCCTGTGTTGGGAGTGTTTAATGGGGAGACAATGTAGAGGGAGCTTTACTCTATATCTAATGCCCTGCTGTCCATGTCCTGGGTATTTGATGGAGGCAACAGTGCAGTGGGAGGTTTTCTCTGTATCTAACCCTGTGCTGTTCCTGTCCTGGGAGTGTTTGATGGGGACATTCAAAACCTCTGCACTCAAATTAACCTCAGCCTAAAAATACTGCCATCCACAGATGTGTTGGTGACTGAGAGACCCTTTCCAGTCCTGACAAGTACCCAATGTTGTGATTGTTTCTCTTCAGTGATTCTTGTAGTCTGCCACCCAATGGCACTTACCCTCTCAGGTACTAAGTCCCCATTCTCCTCCACCATTAATCACGACATTGTGAGGGAAAGGCATAAGATAACAGGCTGAATGACCTGCTCCTGTTGGGAGGGAAATACACAAGTTAAGGGGCTGAATGGCCTCTTCCTGTTTGAGTTAATCATAGAATCCCTACAGTATGGAAGCAGGCCAATCGGCCATCGAGTCCACACTGACCCACTGAAGAGCAGCCCACCCACCCCCATAACCTATCCCTGTAACCCAGTATTTCCCATGGCTAATCCACCTAACCTAGACACATCCCTGAACACTATGGGCAATTTCCCATGGCCAATCCACCTAACCTGCACATCTTTGGACTATGGGAGGAGACTGGAGCATCGAAAGGAAACCCAAATAGACTCGGGGAGAGTATGCAACCTCCACACAGACGATTGTCCGAAGATGGAATCGCACCTGTGTCCCTGGTACTGTGAGGCAGCAGTGCTAACCATTGAGTCACCATGCCACCCCTAAGATGGAGTTATGTGACTGAATTGTCTTTCTGCTACTAACCCATTATTGGGAGAATTCAACTGAGTTTGTCTTTCTACACCAGAGAGCATGACCATACACCCTGACCCTGTGTGAATGTCGTACCCTAAACAAACATTCTGACCTGGACTATGTGTGTTACTGGAGCTGCTGCCTTCTTAATATTCATGGGACACAAACCATGAGAAAACCAGGTAAAGAGCCTGTATTGGTCAGAAAAATGACACCAGGCATGAGAAACAGTTAGGGGAGCGCTGACCTCCAGCTGACAAGCCTGGAGTGGGCTCTGGGAACTTTGAAAAAGGTGCAGACTGAGTTTGAGTTGGAGAAGATGAAGATTTGAATCCTGAGAGGGTTAATGATAATGAGGTGGAAGAAGCAAAGTGTTTTCTGTGAGAATAACAGGGGATGAAGCTTCGAAGGAATGGGGTAGGATGGACGATTCCAACGAGGAATAATCACAGTCATCAGATAGTTATGGAGTTGGTCCACTTTCAGTTTTCAGACAAACAGAATCAGCCAGGAGCTTTTAACAAATCTTCATTCTTTTCTGCACCTTGCAATGATAATTACAGCAAGATAACCAATCGTCTCCACTTTTCCACCTGTCATGTTTAGTTTGTAAAGTAATTATCCCGATGGGAAACCATTCTATTGATAACTATTATAAACTATTATACAATGAATATGAGATGGCTTTGTACCCAGGAAATGTTAAATACCACACATCACCAACTCAAAGATCATTAATGATCTGATGAGAATGGGATAAAACAAGACATTCTCATTTTAGAGTCTGGAATCAGAGATTCCTTCACACAGAGACTGAGGAACTTGCAAACAGAATAACACAACCTTACAGCATTAAAAGAGGCCTTATCTCCCATCATGTCATGTCTTTGGTGTCAGCTCTTTGAAAGGGCTCACCAATTGTCCCTATTTTCCTCAAATCTCTCCCTCTGCATAACTCTGTAAAATTCTCATTTTCAAAACTGTTTCCAGTCCCTTTTGAAGGTTACAGTTGAATCAGTTTTCACTGCCCTCCAGGCAGCACGTTGTCGATTATAACAACTTAAAAAGAAATCTTTTCATAGTGCTCCTAGGTCTTTTACTAATTACCATCAGCCTGGTTTTCTCCAGTTCCCAATCCTTCCATCACGAGATAGAACCTCTCCAACTTTACTCCATGGAATTCCCTCCAGTTGGAAGCAAAGACCCTGCCTGACTGATTCAGTTTCAACAATAACTACTTGTGAATTGTTCCATGAGTGTGAGAAGGATTAGCCCTGCAGGGGAATTCCTTCTGCTTTATTCCTCAGTTTATCCGATAGGTTCCTTTTCCTTCTCCCAATCCTCACCTAATGCTCAAGATGGCATTAATGACTTGAAACAAAGACAGGAGAAGAACATTTTGAAACATATTGCCGTTTTTTCACTATCTTTGTGTTAACCCAGAATTCCCTTCCCAAGGGCATTATGGGTCTATATACAGCACATGGACTGTAGCGGTTCAAGAAGGCAGCTCACCCCCACCTTCTCAAGGGGCAACTGGAATGGGCAATAAATGCTGGGTAAAAACAATGACTGCAGATGCTGGAAAACAGATTCTGGATTAGTGGTGCTGGAAGAGCACAGCAGTTCAGGCAGTATCCAAGGAGCTTTGAAATCGACATTTCGGGCAAAAGCCCTGCTTTTGCCCGAAACGTCGATTTCGAAGCTACTTGGATACTGCCTGAACTGCTGTGCTCTTCCAGCACCACTAATCCAATATATGCTGGGCCCAGCCAATGTCACCCATGTTCAATGAATGTATAAAAAGTCTTTAGTATTAGTTATGCAGGGTGACGGAACTGGAAAGAACCCTCTCAGATCAATCATCAATATCTTTATTGACTTATTCATCTGTTGTAATTATCAGCAGGGGAGACGCCATTTGACCACAACAGGTCTTTTGAAACATATACGCTCACCAATTCAGTGAATGTGTTGAACAGTTTACAAAACAGAAACTGCTGGAGAAACTCAGCAGGTCTGGCAGCATCAATGTAAAGGAAGCAGTTCAGTGTTTTGAGTCCAGTGACTTTCTTCAGAACATTTCACTGGACCTGAAACATCAACACTGCTTCCTTTCTCTCCACACATGCTGCCAATTGGTGAGCCCTTTCAAAGAGCTGACACCAAAGAGCTAGCACTGACATAATGGGAGATAAGGCCTCTTTTAATGCCGTAAGGTTGTGTTATTCTGTCATGTTTAGTTTGTAAAGTAATTATCCCGATGGGAAACCATTCTAAACTCTCCAGCAATTTCTGTTTTTTGTTCCAGGTTTTCAGTGTCTGCTGTTCTGTTTTACATCAATGAACGATTTACACACTGTTAACAAAAAAGACACAAACAGACAAGTTAGCTTATATATATTTTTTTCAAAAGGTGATTGTTTTTATTGTACTCAATCTAAGTAAAATAAGTTTTCAAAGTGCTCTGATTTTTATGCAAGTACATCTGTGCTCCAAGTTCACACTCACACAAATAGATTACAGAGCATGAGGCTAGGTTTTCCAAAGTAATCTCCAGTAGAAGGATGGGGATACATAGCTGTCGAATGTTGTTTACTTGCTGCAGGCTGCAGTCCACAGATGTGTAGGTTAGGGTGGATTGGCCAGGCTAAATTACCCATAGTGTCCAAGGTATGTGCAGGCTAGGTGGATTAGCCATGGGAAATGCAGGGCTACAGGGATAGGGCAAGGGACTGGGTCTGGGTAAGATGCTCTTCGGAGTCAATGGGCCAAATGGCCTTCTTCCACACTGTGAGGATTCTATGGTTGTCAGCTGATCTCAGTGACATGTCGCCATCAGTATTGAGGTGATTTAAAGATGTGACCAGTTTACTTGTCTGTTCTTTGGAAATATGTCGCTGCTGGATTGATTCTTATTCAAATCTCTCTCTGCAGCTCACTTATCATCAAAATCAGTTGACACGGCTCAAAATCCACATGTTTTCTGCAGGAAGAAATAGAAGGAACTCAGTTCTCTTCTTGCTCTTTAAGTGTTTTATTGCCCTGTTCTGATCTGCAGTCAAATACCTGGTTAAATGGATGTGGCAGGCTGGCCTGTGATATGATCTTTCTCCAAATGATCAGTGACTCGGATATGGTCATGGCTCATGTATTCCAGTTGCCTCGCATACATGATGAGACTATGTCTGAGCAGATCTTTCACAGCTCCAGTCCTATATTCTGAGAGGGCTGAATGGTTTATCCTTATTCAATTTGATGCCTAGATGATTGGCTGGATGTTTTGTCAATGCTATTAGAGATGGTCCATATCCTTACACCTGAAAGGCAATTGTTCGTAATGTGGCTATACAGACATTGTTTACATTTCAATAGAGTTTGAATATCAAAGATACGTGATGCAAAAATGCAGCCATCTACAACTGAGATCCCAAGTCACTGGAATATGGAATTTAGTCTTTTTAAAAGTAGTCTCCACTCTGTAAATCTGAAAAATCATTTTCCATAAAACATTGCTTAAGAACAAAAGCAAATAAATTGTGGAAAGCAGAATATAATGAGAAACTAGTGAACAATCTATTTGTAATTCTTCTACATAAAATAAGTGTGTATTTTTCTTGGTTTACATTACCTTTATAGAAGCAGTAGAAAAAAATCTGTATCTCCCGGGGTAAATGTGCTGCTTTGTAAAAATGATATGTTCATAGCTTGATGTTCAGGATAGCATTCAATTCGATAGTTTGGGCTGATACCATCAGAAATGTATCTCTGGGGGACAGGAGGTCAGTCTGGGGGCCAGAGGGCCAGTCTGGGGGCGGGGGGCCAGTTTGGGGGTGGAGGGTCAGTCTGGGGTAAGAAGGGTCAGTCTGAGGGTCAATCTGGGGGCAGGGGGTCAGCCTGGGGGGCGGGGGGTCAGTCTGGGGACAGGGAGTCAGTGTGGGGGCGGGGGGCAGTCTGAGAACAGAGGGCCAGTCGGGGGGCGGGGTTAAATTGGGGACAGGGGGTCAGTCGGGGGGCGGGGGGTCAGTCTGGGGACAGGGGGTGTCAGTCTGGGGTCAGGAGGTCAGTCTGGGGACAGGGGGGTCAGTCTGGGGACAGGGGGTCAGTCGGGGAGTGGGGGGTCAGTCTGGGGACAGGGGGTGTCAGTCTGGGGTCAGGGGGTCAGTCTGGGGACAGGGGGGTCAGTCTGGGGACAGGGGGTCAGTCGGGGAGTGGGGGGGTCAGTGTGGGGGAGTGCAGGCTGGGGACAGGGGGTGTCAGTCTGGGGGCAATGGTCTGACTCTGATATCTGCAGTCACAATGTAAACTGGCTGTGGCAGCACTGGGGAGAGGGGGAGGGGATTCTGCACATTGTGACCATAGGGGCAGAACCTGGACAATCAGGTGCTGGGGACCTGTTCACCTTCCTGCTTGCATCTAGGATAGGTGCATGGGAGACTCCATAGGGGTGACCTTCCTGCCATGGCCAAACTGGGGCACTTAAGTGGCCAATGAATTGCTTAGTGGGTGTCGCTCACCATCACTGATACTCACCCAGTGGTGGCAGCTAATGTTCTGGAGCACAGTTTCGAATCTTGCCACTGCAGATGGTGGAATATGAATTCAATGAAAAAGAAAATTGGAATTAAGAATCTCATGTTGATCATGAATACATTGACGATTATTGGAAAATCCATCTGGTTCTTTAATGCCCTTTAAGGAAAGAAATTGCCACCCTTATCTGGTTTGGCCCAAAAGTGACTATGGATCCAAAGGAATGTGGTTGACTTTTAACTATCCTTTGGAGCAGTTGGGGATGGGCAATAAATGTTGCTTCATCAGTGATGCCCTCATCCTATGAATGGATTAAAAAAACAAAAGCTGACTGAATGTGCAAACTGAGAGATGTGGGTCTGAGATTTTCAGCCACGTGACATGCATATGTGAACTCTGAATGTATTGCCTGGGTCCTGAATGATGGCGATTGGTGAGTGATGGGGGAATAGGGAAGGTGCTGGACTGAGGCTATATGTTTTGCTATTGGGGTACAACAATTGAAATCACATTCATTGACCTCGACCATCATATGAAGTCAGGAAACCTTCTTAGGGCACAACATCCAGGGCTTGGGCCTTCATTCCTGCCTCACTGGACAATCTTCTCCCACTTCCTTCATGAATGTGTGTTTGTTCAGTGTGCTGACTCCCTGCTGATCCAGGATATCTCTCCTCCTTTCCACCTCCTTCAAGAACATTACCGGTTTAGTTTGCAAAAACGTTGGTGCTGCTGATATGTATCAGAGGCCGACAGCTCTTGTAGCCTCCAGCACCTCCCCTTGAGGAGATACAAGTTGGCTTTAAATGGTGCTGATGATAGATAATCACAGCGAGAGTCCAACAAGAATATAATTGGCATGGGCTAGATGCTGAAATAATTTTAAAAATCACACAACACCAGGTTATAGTCCAACAGGTTTATCTCCAAATCAGAAATAATTTTAAACACCATGATGTCAGTACTGTGCAGTCAACAGGAATGGCTTAACTCAACATCATGTTCACTTTGCCCATTCTATTGGTGTTGAATTTAACTGACCCCAACATTTTACCAGGATGAGTAATTTCACTGACAGCAATGGGAGTACGTACAATTCACTTTTGCTGCAACCATTCTCAAAACCCTTGTGTATCACAGACACCTCAGCAATTGCAGCTCCATTTATACTTGAGAGAGCTAGCTATTAAATATTGAGGCACAGAAAATAACTGCAGTAAGAAAAATAAGCATTCACAATAATCAGACAATTATAGAGTACTTAAAGATTCTATAACATTCACCCTGGCTGGACTCTTACCAGCTGGAGAGGAGATTAAGTGATTAGCATTTGTAAAACTGATTTTTCAGCGTACGGATGGTAAAATTATAATATAAATTGCTATATTATTATTCAAAAATGATAATTAACACAGGGCTCATGCTATGTTATCTGTCTTGTATAATGCTTGATATTTCATATTGCGCACTATTAGTGTAAAGGTTTGCCCTCTTGAAAGAAATAGCTGAAAAGTTGGAGGAGGCTATTGTATATGATTAATGCACTCCTGTGCAGTGGATGCTGGACCCCTAGACCCTTAGTGGTGAGCAAAGAATGGGAAAAAAATGAGCTTCTGAACCTAGGCTGCAATTTCCTGATTGCATCCAGATCAGAAATGGGTGTCACGGTCGCTCAGTGGTTAGCACTGCTGCCTCACAGCACCAGGGTCCTGAGTTCAATTCCATCCTCGGGTGACAGTCTGTGTGGAGTTTGCACGTTCTCCCCGTGTCTGCGTGGGTTTCCTCCGGGTGCTCCAGTTTCCTCCCACAGTCCAAAGATGTGCAGGTTAGGGTGGGTTGGCCATACTATGTTGCCCTATAGTGAGTAGAATTGGTGGATTAGCTATGGGAACTGCAGGGTTGCAAGGATAGGGTGGTGGGATGCTCTTCAGAGGGTTGGTGTGGACTCAACAGGGCGAATAGCCTGCTTCTACACTGTAGGAATTGTATGAAATGTAAGAAACTCTGAGCTGCTAAAGCAGCAACCAAACCATCAAGCAATTGTTAGCAGCATTTTCAAAATTAACATTTTCTGAACAAACGAAAAACCTCAGGCTTCTCAAAAGCAGAGAGTTAACGGCATCTACCATTCAATTGCTTTTTTAAAATTCATATTGATGGATATTAACCAGTCACCTCTCTGAAAGCCAACATTGAAATGATGTATTAAACCCAGAAGGGCAGAGAAATTCCCATTAACTATTTTTGTAAATAATCCCTGACCCAAGCTTAGTGCTTTATTTTAATTCCTGATCCATGTCCTCATGTTTATACGCTATGAGATGGCAAAACATTCAAAGCACAGGAAAATTAAATCCAGAGAGAGATGGACATTCAGTTAGTTAATTTACAGTGTCGTCCGCATTTTTAGCTACAATTTAAATTAACCATTGAATGGAATTTGCAAAGGTATGCCTGTGTTTGCGTGACTGCCTTTTCTTGAGATTTTGAGGACAATTATTACTCTGCTTAGGAAGGTTTTGTTGCAGTGAGGTAGACACTAGTCAGTCTAGAGTTTAAATCAAGGACTCATCATTGAGACTTAAACAACCCATCGAATTGAAAATTCACTCCGCAATATTGGTGGCAAAACATTAACTGATTGTCATGGAAACACTTGCTATTTGGGCTGATTAAACCCATTTGCAAAATAGGTTTCCAACATCAAAGCGCATAGAGAAAACCCATGAACATGATAATGGCTCATTTTCTGCGGCAAACTTTATGTACAATGAGTTTGGATCTTTTCCATCCAGCTCCTGAATGCCAGAGACGTGCTGTACTAAACTGCACCATGATCTTCACACAAACTCAACCAAATGGGACTTAGGAAGATTGGTTTCTGCTCGTGTTCAAAACAGAATGCTGGTTAGATGCTGAAATAATTTTAAATAACGTGATGCTGGCCCGTTGCTGTCGACGGGTAGGGGACACTGTTAGAAAGGGCCATTTTCTTTTATCTCAGAAATGAGCTGTAATGATGGGGCACACAACAGAAGGAGCTTTACTCTGTTACTAACCCCATACTGTCCCTGTCCTGGGAGTGTGTGATGGGTACAGTGTAGAGGGAGCTTTACTCTGTATCTAACCCCATACTGTCCCTGTCCTGGGAGTGTGTGATGGGTACAGTGTAGAGGGAGCTTTACTCTGTATCTAACCCCATACTGTCCCTGTCCTGGGAGTGTGTGATGGGTACAGTGTAGAGGGAGCTTTACTCTGTATCTAACCCCATACTGTCCCTGTCCTGGGAGTGTGTGATGGGTACAGTGTAGAAGGAGCTTTACTCTGTTACTAACCCCATACTGTCCCTGTCCTGGGAGTGTGTGATGGGTACAGTGTAGAGGGAGCTTTACTCTGTATCTAACCCCATACTGTCCCTGTCCTGGGAGTATGTGATGGGTACAGTGTAGAAGGAGCTTTACTCTGTTACTAACCCTGTGCTGTCCCTGTTCTGGGAGTGTGTGATGGGTACAGTGTAGAGGGAGCTTTACACTGTTACTAACCCCATACTGTCCCTGTCCTGGGAGTGTGTGATGGGTACAGTGTAGAAGGAGCTTTACTCTGTTACTAACCCCATACTGTCCCTGTCCTGGGAGTGTGTGATGGGTACAGTGTAGAAGGAGCTTTACTCTGTTACTAACCCCATACTGTCCCTGTCCTGGGAGTATGTGATGGGTACAGTGTAGAGGGAGCTTTACACTGTTACTAACCCCATACTGTCCCTGTTCTGGGAGTATGTGATGGGTACAGTGTAGAAGGAGCTTTACTCTGTTACTAACCCTGTGCTGTCCCTGTTCTGGGAGTGTGTGATGGGTACAGTGTAGAGGGAGCTTTACACTGTTACTAACCCCATACTGTCCCTGTCCTGGGAGTGTGTGATGGGTACAGTGTAGAAGGAGCTTTACTCTGTATCTAACCCCATACTGTCCCTGTCCTGGGAGTATGTGATGGGTACAGTGTAGAAGGAGCTTTACTCTGTTACTAACCCTGTGCTGTCCCTGTTCTGGGAGTGTGTGATGGGTACAGTGTAGAGGGAGCTTTACACTGTTACTAACCCCGTGCTGCCCCTGTCCTGGGAGTGTGTGATGGGATTGGTGAGTGCCCTGACCATGATGTTTCCAGTTTCCCAGCACTAATATTATTCACCAAATGAAGGCTAGAATGCACCCAAAAGGTATTAATTAACTGTCACATGGTGAGTGTGGAATTACAATGTGTTCATCTCATCTCAGAATTCTTTTAATTCCTTTAATACAACCATCACAATTTGTTCTGTTGTCTTCCCCTGTAGAGATGAGCTTATCACCCCTTTCATTGTCTTAAAGGGCCTTCTTATTGAAACAAATAGAGACAGATGAAGAATCTGTTTTTTAATGATTGGCTGGTTTGTTCCAATGAGCTGGTGGCTGGCTTCACAAAAGAACAAACTGGAATCCAATTGGAGCACAGATTGAGGGGGGTGAGGGAGATGGGAGGGTCATCTATGAGATTGCGGGGGGGTGAGGGAGATGGGAGGGTCATCTATGAGATTGAGGGGGGTGAGGGAGATAGGAGGGTCATCTATGCGATTGAGGGGGGTGAGGGAGATGGGAGGGTCACCTATGAGATTGAGGGGGGTGAGGGAGATGGGAGGGTCATCTATGCGATTGAGGGGGGGTGAGGGAGATGGGAGGGTCATCTATATGCTGAGGCAGTGGTTCCATATTGAGACAGGGTCTGCGTATTGAGATGAGGGGTTGCATTTTGTGATGGGAGGCCTGTGTGCTGGGTGGTGGTCTGTGTACTGATATGGTGGTCTGTGTTCAGATGGGGGTCTGTGTTCAGATGGGGGTCTGTGTTCAGATGGGGGTCTGTGTTCAGATATGGTGGTCTGTGTTCAGATGGGGGTCTGTGTTCAGATGGGGGTCTGTGTTCAGATGGGGGTCTGTGTTCAGATGGGGGTCTGTGTACTGATGGGGGTCTGTGTACTGATGGGGGTCTGTGTTCAGATGGGGGTCTGTGTTCAGATGGGGGTCTGTGTTCAGATGGGGGTCTGTGTTCAGATGGGGGTCTGTGTACTGATGGGGGTCTGTGTACTGATGGGGGTCTGTGTTCAGATGGGGGTCTGTGTTCAGATGGGGGTCTGTGTGCTAGGTCTGTGGACTGACACAGGTTTAGGTGCCTGTGTTGGGACCATTTACAGTACAGTTCCCTTTTGCCAATTTAGTTGAAACCCTCCCCATTCACTTTAGGAGATGCTCCCCCTGGGGTATCAATCCCAATCAGGAATCCAAGGAAAAGGAATCGAGGAAAGAGACGAACGACAGAAAAATGTATTAGCGTAGGGATAAACAGAGGAATAAAGGCCAGAATCAGACAGGACCACACTGAGAATCAGTGGGACTGAGACTAGAAATGCTAATAAAAAATGTACAGAGCGTTCAAAATAAAGTGGATGAAATAATTTCACAAATAAGTGTAAATGGATACGATGTAGTTGGGATATTGGACAGGGATGACCAGGGATGGGAATGGAACATCTAAGGGTAAGCAGTATTTCGGAAGGACAAACAAAAGGGAAATGTCAGCAGACTGCCATTACTGTTTAAAGAGGATATAAACTCAATATTGAGGAAAGATGTTACCTCAGACAATGTTGAATTTAGAAATACCAAAGGGACAAAAAGTGTGTGTGTGTGTGTGGTGGGGGGTGCGTGGAGTGATATGTAGACTAGCAAACTGTAGTGGTGATGTTGGGAATAGCATTAAACAGGAAATCAGAGATCCATTCAGTAAAGGAGCATCTGTAATTATGGGCAACCTTAGTCTTAATATTGACTGGGTGAATCAAATTAATCAAATACTATAGAGGAGGAATTCCTAGAGCATATACAGGAAGGTTTCCTGGACCAGTACACCTTAGATTGGTTGTATTACAAGGACAAAGGAATAATTGGTAATGTGGTCGTAACAGAAACCCTTGGGATGGATGATTGTAATGTTACAGAATTCTTCAACAAGTTGGAGAACAGGATGGTTGATTCTGAGACTTGGATCCTTAATCTTAATAAGGGAAACTACAATGAGATGAGGCATGAAATGGCTCTGGTGGATTGAAAATGGGATAGACAATGGCAAACATTCGCATTCACATTACAGAAGAGGAAGTTCAGGAGGTCTTGGAGAATATAAAAGTTGATAAATGTCCAGGACCTGATCTAATGTATCCTAAAATGTTGGGGGAAGTAAGGGAGGAAATTATGAGATTCCTTTCAGAAATATTTACATCACCTGTAACTATGGGTTACATGCCTGATGACAGGAGGTGACTAATGTTGTACCTTAAGAAAGGTTGTAAGGAGAAACTGAGGAACTATAGATCTGTGAGTCTGACTTTCATTGTAGGTAAATTGTTGGCAGTGATTTTATAAAATAGGATCTATGGACATTTAGAGAGGCAAAAAGTGATTAGGGATAGTCAGCAAAATTGTGCCTCACAAACATGACAGAGGTTTTTGAGTAAGTTACCAAAAGGATTATTGAGGGCAATGGGCAGTAGATGTTGCTTACTTGGACTTTAGTAAAGACTTTGAAAAGGTTCCGCATGGTAAACTAATTAGTAATGTTAGATCACATGGGATTCAGGGTGCGCTTGCCAACTGGATACAAAATTGGCTTAATGGCAGGAGACAGAGTAATGGTGGAGAGTTGCCTTTTGGACTGGAGGCCTGTTACCAGTGGTGTTCCATAGGGATTGGTTCTGGCTCATCTTTTGTTTGCATTGGTGAGATCACACCTGGAATATCGTGTGCAGTTTTGGTCTCTGTATCTGAGGAAGGATGGTCTGGTGATGGAGGGAGTGGACTGAAGGTTTACCAGGCTGATTCCTGGGATGGCAGGACTGACACATGAGGAGAGACTGAGTCGGTTAGGATTGTATTCACCGAAGTTTACAACAATAAAGCTGTAAAATTCTAACAGGTCTTGACAGGGCAGATGCAGGGAGGATATTCTTGATAGCAGGGGAGTCCAGAACCTGGGTCACAGCTGAAGGGAAATGGGCAAACGTTTTAGGATTGAGATGAGAAATTTCTTCACCCAGAGAGTGAGCCTGTGGAATTCAGAAAGTGATAGGTAGATATAACTGTGGTGACTAAAGGGATCAAGAGATGAGGGGAAAGCAGGATTACGGTATTGAGCTCATGATCAGCCTCCTATTGGAAGGAAAAATTTCCAAGAATGTTGCCAGGATTGGAGGATTTGAGGTATAGAGAGAGGTTGAATAGGCTGGGGCTGTTTTCCCTGGAACATCGGAGGCTGAGGTGTGACTTTATAGAGGCTTATAAAATCATGGGGGGGGAGGTTGGTGGGGGGGAGACACGGGTAGGATAAATAGATGAAATCTATTTCCCTGGGGTGGGGGAGTCCAGAACTAGAGGGCTTAGATTCAGGAGAAAGGTATAAAAGAGACCTAAGGGGCAACATTTCCACCCAGAGGGTGGTATGTGTATGGAATGAGCTGCCAGAGGAAGTGGTGGAGGCTGGTACAATTACAACATTTAAAAGGGATTTGGATGGGTATATGAATAGGAAGGGTTTGGAGGGATATGGGCCGGGTGCTGGCAGGTTGGGATATCTGGTCAGCATGGAAGGGTCTGTTTCCATGCTGTACATCTCTATGACTGTATGATCATAATGAATGGAGGACCAGGCTTGAGGGGTCGATTTGCTTCTCTGAGAAGCAAAACATAACTTAATAAATCAAATGTCCCTGATTATAAATGCATCTAATGAGCATCTTATTTTTAGATGATGAAGGTCATCGATGCAAGGATTTTACAATAAAGAAGGGGTGCATTGACCAGCAATGGTAAATATAGTTCAAATAAAGACTGAATCCCAGTCCTCAGTCACCATAAAACAGCAGCGCTACAGTCATTGGTGAATCTTGTAACATTGTGATTTCAGATCAGTCTACGATGCACAAAG
The DNA here is from genome assembly GCF_047496795.1 of Chiloscyllium punctatum. NCBI lineage: Eukaryota > Metazoa > Chordata > Chondrichthyes > Orectolobiformes > Hemiscylliidae > Chiloscyllium > Chiloscyllium punctatum. The sequence continues at coordinate 80,079,803 of NC_092767.1, read as the reverse complement.
TGACATTGCCAGCAAGTTAGAAGGTATGATCCTCACAGCATGGGTGTGAACGTCTTTCCAATGTTGCTGATTCTCTATCTGGAGTTGCAAGACTGAACCATTGTCAAGTCCTTAATGAGTTACTGTGTAAATTCATTACCTGAGGCACTGCAATACTCAGACCCGATTCATGCTAGGTTTGACCCACAGATTAGTGTGAAAGCAATGGCTTTGAGTTAAGATGGCTGGGAGCTTCTAGTTGGCCTCAAATTTAGGAAGAGAAATTATCAGCTGATGATCATTGTCTATAACTCTATTGGAAAATTGCAGTTGTCTGGACATTAAGAGAAGACAGAGGAACTTCTGAAATGTTATAGTACTGTGTAAGTTATCATCCTAATGTCCTTTCTTGTACTCTAAGCCCCATGTATAAAGCCCAGAATCCTGGAAGCCCTTTGCCCGTTTTGTCAAACTGCGCTGTCACTTAAATGATTTGTGCACATGCTCCGTCTGTTACTGTACTCCCTTTACAATTGTATTCTTTTTTAGTTTACATTCTTCTTCAATTTCCACCCATCAAATCCGAACACTTTATGTTCAATTTCAATATCCATATGACAGCCCATTCCACAGCATGACATCCTCTTCCTTCATGAGGAATAGTCCTTCTACACAGAACCTAGAATGTACTGTCTGAGAGGGGGCTCCAGGGTGATTCAATGCTGGCTTTCCAAAAGGACTTGGAGAGGCAGGAGGGGGAAATGCTAAATTGAAGGGTGAGGAGAATAGCCAAGCTAAATGACTCAGAGATAACCACAGGTGTTTGATGGGCAGATTGGCCTTCATCTATGTGTTAACTCTTCGATGGTTCAATGTTGAAGAGCCAGCTCAAAGTCTCCATCTTGGATCACACATGAAGAATGACCCTTTGTACCCCAAAGTGAGGAAGTATGGTGGACTGTTCAATTTACATATATAACAGAGATCCACAGAATGCCTACAGTGTGGAAACAGGCCCTTCGGCCCAACAAGTCCACACCGACCCTCAGAAAAGCAACCCACCCAGACCCATTCCCCAACATTTACCCCTTCACCTAACACTACAGGCAATTTTAGCATGGCCAATTCACCTGACCTACACATTTCTGGACTGTGGGAGGAAACCGGAGCACCCGGAGGAAACCCACGCAGACACGGGGAGAATGTGCAAACTCCACACAGAGAGTCGCCTGAGGTCAGAATAGAACCCAGCTCTCTGGCACTGTGAGGTAGCAGTGCTATCCACTGAGCCACTGTGCTGCCCCTGGACTCATTGGACTCTGAAATAATTCACGTGAAGCTATTTGTGACATTGAGAGCTGTGATTGAAATATGCTCCAAGAAAATGGAGTCACAGGTGGACATCCTTGCTTTCATCAGTCAGAGCATTGGGTTTAGGAGTTGAGATGTCTTGTTGCAGTTGTACAAAATGTTCGTGAGGCCACATTTGGAGTGCTGTGTGTGTTCTGGTCACCCTAATATAGAAAGAATATTATTAAAATAGAAAATGTGCAGACATGATTTACTCGTACGTTACTTGGACTGGAAAGTAGTTAGTGAGTTTTGAGAAGATTTGTAGCTCAGGTTGAGGTTTTGGAAAGTAGTTATAAGGAGAGGCTGGATAGGCTGGAATGTTTTACCCTGGAGTGTAGGAGACTGAGGGATGACCTTATACAAGTCTATAAAATCATGAGAAGCACAGATTAGGTACATAGTCAACAGTTTTTCCCTAGGGTAGGGAGTCTAAAATAGAGGTAAAAACAATGACTGCAGATGCTGAAAACCAAATACTGGATTAGTGGTGCTGGAAGAGCACAGCAGTTCAGGCAGCATCCTGCTCGTTGGATGCTGCCTGAACTGCTGTGCTCTTCCAGCACCACTAATCCAGTCTAAAATAGAGGGCGTACGTTTAAGGTGAGAGGGTCCACAGGTACAATCTTTTCACACAGAGGGTGGTGAATGTCTGGAACAGGCTGCCAGAGGTAGTGGTGGAGATGGGTATTATGTTGTCACTTAAGAAACCTTTGGACAGATGCATGGATGGGATAGGAATGGAGGGATATGGACTAAAAGAGGCAAATGGGACTAGATTAACGGACAAACGGACAAGCTGGGCCAAAGGGCCTGTTTCCATGCTGTAAACATTTATGACTCTCTAACAAATACATTTTCAGATCTGAGCAGCTGGAGGGCAAAGGTACATTGTCAAGCTTTTTTAAAAGACATGTTGAATGGAACTAGACCTCACATCTGAAATAAACTCAACAAATGTCATCAGAGGTGAAGTGTTCCAGCGAGTGTGGGATACACTGCTGTGGGCCAGCCACTTGTTTTTCAATATCCAGTAATATCCAGTGAGGTCTATACAGTACAGAATTAGCACCAACATCGAGGAACAAGATTTGAACTTATTGCTGTACTGTATATACCATAGACTGGCTTTGCCAAAATGCAGGATGTGCTCCCTGCTGGTTATCTCTGTGAAACATAATCATTACCAACTGTGAAATGAGGTCTTTTTTTAAATTTGTATGATTTATTTTACTTCCTGAGCAGATTTTCATTACCTGGGTTGTTGATGGCTGTGCCTTGAAGCACTGCGTAATTAGAAAATAGTTATTGAAAGGACAATGCCAAAGGCATTTCATATTCTCAGTTTTGCATAGAATGTTTCCGTCAGTGAGAGATTTAGGAGATTGAAGTGAAAATCATTTCTCTGCATGTGGGTGGAAGGGAACATTCCCAAATTGTGTATCCATCCAGTTTAACTGTGGAATGCGTAGCACAGGGTGACGTACAGTCACGCCATTGTAGATTAAGCCAATCCTCTCTGTTCTGGCAGTCCTGCAGCATTCTCCATGCTTCAATCACAAATCACAACATTTAGTGGATCAATCTGCTCAAAAGTGAAAAGTATTTATTTGTATTTGATGATAACAGTTTTATGATGTGAGAATGAGTCACTAGAGTAGGCAATGGCCTAGTGGTATTATTGCTGGACAGTTAATCCAGAGACCCAGGTTATGTACTAGGGATCAGGGTTTGAATCCTGCCTCAGTGGATGGTGGAATGTGAATTCAATAAAAATCTGGAAATAACAGTCTAATGATGACTATGATTTCATTGCTGATTATTGGAAAAACCCATCTGGTTCACTGATGTCCTTTAGGGAAGGAAACTGCCGTCCATATCTGGTCTGACCTACATGTCACTCCGGACCCACAGCAATGGGGTTGACTCTTAAATGGCCTCAGGGATAGACAGTAAATGCTGTCCAAGCTGGTGACACCCTCATCCCATGAATTAAAAATAAAGTACTCTGGATCTCCATTACACCTGGTCTTCACCGCTGGGGAAAAATGTAATCTCTCCTTTTTCTGGTCCCTCCCTAAAAAGTGGGAAAAGTTTCTTTGTACTTTTCTTTATTCACAGGGTGTCACTGGCTGCAGCAACATTTATTGCCCCATCCCAAATTGTCCAGAGGGCAGTTAAGAGTCAACCACATTGCTGTGTGTCTGGAGTCACAGGTAGGCCACAGTGGGTAAGCTTGGCAGTTTCTTAAAGGACATTAACGAACCAGATGGGTTTCCCCAACAATTGGCAATGGTTTTATGGTCATCATTAGACACTTAATGCTAGATTTTTGTTAAATTCAAATTTCACCATCTCCCATGTTGGGATTTGAATCCTGGTCCTCAGAATGCAACTGACAATAGTACCACTGGGCATCTCCTTCCCATTTGTCCTGACAATTGTGAAACCTGCTTTAAACGTGCTCAGTGATTGAACTTTCACAATCCTCCATGGATTCTAAAGATTTATGACTCTCCGAGTGATAAAACAATGAGGGAGGACATGGCTAAAGTAAGCTGGAAACAAAGATTTTATGGTTGGACAGTTGACGAGCAGTGGAGGAGTTTCAAAACAATTTTTCAAAGTGTTCAGCAGAAGTATATTATAGTGAAAAGGAAGGACTGTAAGAAAAGCAGTAATCTGCCACAGGTGTCTGAGGAAAGAAGGGAGGCTATCAAAGTGAAAGAGAAGGCATACAAAAAGCTAAAAACAGCATGAAACTAGAATTTGGAAAAACTTTAAAGGTCAGCAGAGAGCCACAAAAAGTAAGATAGAACATGAGAAAAAAATCTAGCTTAGAATATAAAGGGAAAGGATTCTATAAATATATAAAATGAAAAAGAGTGTTTAATATAAACGTTGGCCCTTTAGAGGATGAAAAAGGGCATTTAGTTATGGGATATGAGGAAATGGCCGAGCCATTGAGCAGGTATTTTGTGTCGGTCTTCACAGTGGAGGACATGAATAACATGCCAGGAAGTGACAAGGAGCTGAAGGTAGGTGAGGACCTAGAAATAATTATTATTATGGAAGAGGTCGTGATGGGAATGTTAATGGAGTTAAGGATCGATAGGTCTCCTGGCCCTGATGGAATGCATCTCAGAGTACTAAAAGAGATGGCCGGATAAATAGCAGGTGGACTGGCGGTAATTTTCCAACATTTACTGGACTCTGGGGCAGTCCCAGTAGATTGGAAAACAGCAAATGTGATGCCATGGTTTAAAAAGGAAATTAATCAAAAGATGGGGAATTATAGACCAGTGAGCTTAATCTCTGTAGTGGGGAAGATGCTTGAGTCTATTATCAAGGAAGAAATAGCAAGGCATCTTGATAGAAATTGTCCCATTTGGCAGACACAGCATAAGTGCATGAGGGCAGGTCATGCTTAACAAATCTTTTGGAAATCTATGGAGACATTTCAAGCAAGGTGGACAAGGGGGACCCAGTGGATGTGGTGGACCTAGATTCCCAAAAGGCCTTTGACAAGGTGCAGCACAAGAGGCTGCTGCATAAGATAAGGATGCATGGTGTTAGAGGTAAAGGATTAGCGTGGATAGAGGATTGGTTGACTAACAGGAAGCAAAGAATAGGGATACATGAGTGCTATTCTGGTTGGCAATCAGTGACTACTGGTGTGCTTCAGGGATCAGTGTTGGGACTGCAATTATTTACAATTTATATCAGTGATTTGGAGTTGGGAACCACGTGTAGGGTGTCAAAGTTTGCAGATGACACTAAGATGAGTGGCTGAGCAAAGTGTGCAGAGAAATGTGAAACTTTGCAGAGGAACATAGATACTTTGAGTGAGTGGGCAAAGGTCTGGTAGATGGAGTATAATGTTAAAATGGAGAGACTGAGCAGATTGGGATTATATTCATTGGAATTCAGAAGAATTGGAGGGATCTTATAGAAGCATATAAAATTATGAAGGGATTAAATAGGATAGAAGTAGAGAGGATGTTTCCAATGGCGGGTGAAACTAGGATAAGAGGGCATTGCCTCAAAATTAGAGAGAGTAGATTTAGGACTGAATTGAGAAGGAACGTCTTCAGCCAGTGGGGTATAACTCTATGGAATTCCTTGCCCAGTGAAGTAGTTGACGCGAGTTCAGTAGATGTTTTTAAAGCTAAGGTAGCTTTTCTTTTTAACAATAAAGGACTTCAGGGTTACGGTGAGAGCACGGGTAAGGAGATCTGAGTCCATGAAAAGATCTTATTGAATATTGGAGCAAGCTTGAAGGGACAGACGGCCTACTCCTGCTCCTTGTTCTGATGTTCATATGTAAAATCTTCTGTAAGGGCTGATGATGCAGCTTGGAATGAACAGAATGAGAGAAAAGTAACAGATTGTGATCAACTGATCACTTTTAAATTTCACAGTGACCAGCTCAAAGGAATCTCATGGCAAATTAAACAAATTAAAATCAACATTGATGAACATCAAGTGATGGGTGGCTGATACACTAAACTACACATTCTGCAGTAACTTCTTAACACAACTAAAGCCTCAAATTTGTACATACTGCACGTTTTGAGCAAATACAGTGTTTAAAATTCCATATACAGGCCATGGGACAGGTGAAGAGATGCTTGAAATTGCAAGTGCAAAAATAACTCTCAAATGTGACATCGAGAAAAACAAATGTCAACATTTCAGCTGCTTGTTCAAGCTGAAAAGCTACAGATGGTTTTTTCAAGAAGGAAAGCAACAAGGGGAACATAGGAGCAGGAATAAGCCATTCAGACCCTCAACCTTCCCCTGGCATTCAAAACAATCAAGGCTAATCATTCACTTCAAGACCCCTATTTCTCCCTTGACATCATTGGTACTTGGAAACCTATTAATCTCTGCTTTAAATATACCCAGTACATGAACATGCCTAGCTCTCTGGAGTGGACAATTCCAAGATCTCTGAAGAAAAACATTTTGATTCTACCATGTGCTTGTATGTTCACTAAGTTTGTCTAAACCTTCTTGAAGCCATCTTCTGCACAACACACATTGTCACTTATCTTTGTGTCATTTGTGAACTTGGAAATACTATATTTGGTCCCAAGTACAAATTGTTGATGTATATTGCCAACAGCTGGGGCCCCAAGTACTGATCAGTGCAATACCCCGCTCATTGCAGGCTGCAAAGGTGAGAATGATCCACTTATCCTGACTCTCTGTTTTCTGCCTGTTCACCAATTCTCAATCCATGTCAATACATTACCTCCTTTCCTATGTACTTTAATTTCATTAAGCAACTGCTATGGGAGACTAGATCAAAAGCCAATATCCTACGTCCACTGGTTCCCCTGTATAATTTCAGTCAGTAACATCCTCAAAAAAATTTCAACAGGTTAATCAAATGCTACTTCCTGATCACAGATCTAAGCCACACACCCAATCAGAACATGATTATCCAAGTGGTCATTTATCACATCCTATATAACATATCTTTAAAAGTTTATTCATGGGATGTCAGTGTCACTGGCTGGGCCAGCAATTATTACCATCTCTAATTGTTCAGATGGCAATGCAGAGTAATGTATATTGCTGTGGATCTGGGGTCGTGTGTAGGCCAGGCCCAGTAAAGATGGCGGATTTCCTTCTCTCAAGGACATTAGTGAACCAAATGGGGTTTTCCGACAATCAACAATGATTTCACGGTCATCATTAGTCTCTTAATTCCATACTTTTTGAATTGAATTCAAATTTTATCATCTGCTGTGATAGGATTGAAACATGGGTCCCCAGAACATTACAAAATACCGACAGTAAGGCCAGTAAGGCATCTCTTTAAAGGATATGAGGGGAAACTTTTTCTTACACAGAATGGTTTGTGTATAGCATGAACTGCCAGAGGAAGTGGTGGATGCAGGTACAGTTATAGTATTTTGAAGACATTTGGATAAGTTCATGAAAAGCAAAGTTTTGGAGGGATATGGACCAAGCGCAGGCAGGTGGGACTAGTTTACTTTGGGATTACGGTCAGCATGGACTGGCTGGACTGAAGGGTCTGTTTCCATGTTGCATGACTCTAAGTATTATCACACGCAACTGAGTGACAACAGCAGTTTTAAAAGGGAGAAGAACAGAGAAAGGACGCACATGGTGAGGTCAGTGCAGGGGAGAGAGAGAGAGAGAGAGAGAGAGAGAGAGAGACAACCTGCACAGTTACTGCCTTTACTGTTTGAATTCGTGTAAGGCTGGACATCGGAGTGCATCTGGGAAAATGATCAAACAGTGAAATTCACAACTAATCTTGGAGGAACTGTTTGGAAAAGTTCACAGCACAGAATCAGATAAGTTAATCGTTGTTTTTAAGTGTGGTCTACAGAGAATCTGCAGTAGTGAGTAGAGTGGGCTCTTTCTTGATTAAATGTTTTTGGAGATATGTCTCTTGATTACACTTAAAATATAAGCCGTAACTATTAGTTTAACCTGGGGCAGTGTTTGTAGAGGAATAAGACGGTGTTAATTTCTGGGTCTGTAGATTGTGAAGGAGCAAAAATGGCCTTTAATAGTGTGATATGTACTTCTTGTCAGATGTGGGAGTTTAAAGAGAGTTTAAGGGTTACTGCGGACTATATCTGTCATAAATGCTGTTGGCTGTGAATCTTATCAGATTGAATGGATCGGTTGGAGAGACAATTAGAAGCGATGAGGAATATACAACAGCAACAGTATAGATGGATGGCAGTTATAGGAAGGGGGGAAAGCATCTCAGATACAGTCACATAGATGGGTTAATGCCAGGAAAGGTAAGAGAGGTAGGTAGCTAGTGCAGGAGTCTTTTGTGGATATACCCATTTCAAACAGGTATGCTGTTTTGGAAAATGTAGGGGGTGATGGATTCTCAGGGGAATGTAGCATGAACAGCCAAGTTTCTGGTATTGAGACTGACTCTAATGCAACGAGGGGTACATCGGGTTCCAAGAGATGAATTGTGTTTGGGGATTCTGTAGTCTGAGATACAGACAGATGTTTCTGTGGCCAGCAGAGAAAAAACAGAATGGTGTGTTGCTTCCCTGGTGCCAGGATCAAGGATGTCTCAGAGACGGTGCAGAATGTTCTCGCAGGGGAGAGGGGCTAACAGGAGGTCATTGTCCACATTGGAACCAACGACATAGAAAGGGAAAAGGTTGAGATTCTGAAGGGAGGTTACAGAGAGTTAGGCAGAAATTTAAAAAGGAGGTCCTCGAGAGTAGTAATATCTGGATTACTCACGGTGCTGAGTTAATGAGGGCAGGAATAGGAGGATAGAGCAGATGTGTGCATGGCTGAGGAGCTGGTGTATGGGAGAACGATTCACTTTTTTGGATCATTGGAATCTCTTTTGGGGTAGAAGTGACCTGTACAAGAAGGACGGATTGCACCTAAATTGGAAGGGGGCTAATATACTGACAGGGAAATTTGCTAGAGCTGTTCGGAAGAATTTAAGCTAGTAAGGTGAGGGGGTGCGACCCAGGGAGTTAGTGAGGAAAGAGATCGATCTGAGACTGGTACAGCTGAGAACAAAGGTGAGTCAAACAGTCAGGTCAGGCAGGGACAAGGTAGGACTAATAAATTAAACTGCATTTATTTCAATGCAAGGGGCCTAACAGGGAATAGACAATAGACAATAGGTGCAGGAGTAGGCCATTCTGCCCTTCAAGCCTGCACCACCATTCATTATGATCATGGCTGATCATCCTTAATCAGTATCCTGTTCCTGCCTTATCTCCATAACCCTTGATTCCACTATCCTTGAGAGCTCTATCCAACTCTTCCTTAAATGAATCCAGAGACTGGGCCTCCACTGCCCTCTAGGCCAGAGCATTGCACACACTCACCACTCTCTGGGTGAAGAAGTTTCTTCTCATCTCTGTCCTAAATGGTCTACCCCGTATTTTTAAGCTGTGTTCTCTGGTTCGGCACTCACCCATCAGCGGAAACATGTTTCCTGCTCCAGAGTGCCCAATCCTTTAATAATCTTATATGACTCAATCAGATCCCCTCTCAGTCTTCTAAACTCAAGGGTATACAAGCCCAGTCACTTCAGTCTTTCAGCGTAAGGCAGTCCCGCCATTCCAGGAATTGACCTCGTGAACCTACGCTGCACTCCCTCAATAGCTAGAATATCTTTCCTCAAATTTGGAGACCACAACTGCACACAATACTCCAGGTGTGGTCTCACCAGGGCCCTGTATAGCTGCAGAAGAACCTCTTTGCTTCTATACCCAATCCCTCTTGTTATGAAGGCCAGCATGCTATTAGCCTTCTTCACTACCTGCTGTACCTGCATGTTTACCTTCATTGACTGGTGTACAAGAACACCCAGATCTCTTTGTACTGCCCCTTTACCTAAATTGATTCCATTTAGGTAATAATCTGCCTTCCTGTTCTTGTCACCAAAGTGGATAACCATACATTTATCCACATTAAACTGCATCTGCCATGCATCTGACCATTCACCTAACCTGTCCAGGTCACCCTGTAATCTAACATTCTCCTCACATTTCACCCTGCCACCCAGCTTAGTATTATCAGCAAATTTGCTAATGTTATTACTAATACCATCTTCTATATCATTAATATATATTGTAAAAAGCTGTGGTCCCAGCACTGATCCCTGCGGTATCCCACTGGTCACCGCCTGCCATTCCGAAAGGGAGCCGTTTATCACTACTCTTTGTTTCCTGTCAGCCAACCAACTTTCAATCCAAATTAGTACTTTGCCCCCAATACCATGCGCCCTAATTTTGCTCACTAACCTCCTATATGGGACTTTATCAAAAGCTTTCTGAAAGTCCAGGTACACTACATCTACTGGATCTCCCTTATCCATCTTCAGAGTTACATCCTCAAAAAATTCCAGAAGATTAGTCAAGCATGATTTCCCCTTTGTAGTCCATGCTGACTCTAACCTATCCTGTTACTACTATCCAGATGTGCCGTAATTTCATCCTTTATAATAGACTCCAGCATCTTTCCCACCACTGAGGTCAGACTAACTGGTCTATAATTTCCTGCTTTCTCTCTCCCATCTTTCTTAAAAAGTGGTACAACATTAGCCACCCTCCAATTTGCAGGAACTGATCCCGAATCTATCGAACTCTGGAAAATAATCACCAACGCATCCATGATTTCCCGAGCCACCTCCTTTAGTACCTTGGGATGTAGACCATCAGGCCCCAGGGACTTATCAACCTTCAGACCTAACAGTCTGTCCAACACCAATTCCTGGCAAATATAAATTCCCTTAAGTTCAGGTCCTTCAGCCACTGTTACCTTAGGGAGATTGCTTGTGTCTTCCCCAGTGAACACAGATCTGAAGTACCAATTCAATTCTTCGGCCATTTCTTTGTTCCCCGTAATATATTCCCCTGTTTCTGTCTTCAAGGGCCCAATTTTAGTCTTAACCATTTTTTTGCCTTTCACATACCTAAAAAAGCTTTTACTATCCTTCTTTATATTTTTGGCCAGTATACCTTCGTACCTCATTTTTTCTCTGCGTATTTCCTTCTTAGTAATCCTCTGTTGTTGTTTAAAAGCTTCCCAGTCCTCCATTTTCCCACTTCTCTTTGCTATGTTATACTTTTTCTCTTTTAACTTTATATGTTTCTTAACTTCCCTCATCAGCCACAGCCACCCATTCCTCCTCCTAGGATCTTTCTTCCTTTTTGGAATGAACTGATCCTGCAACTTCTGCATTATACACAGAAATATCCGCCATTGTTCCTCCACTGTCATCCTTGCTAAGGTATTGCACCATTGAACTTTGGCCAGCTCCTCCCTCATAGCTCCATAGTTCCCTTTATTCAACTGAAATATTATCACTTGCGATTGTACCCTCTCCCTCTCAAATTGTAGATTGAAGCTTATTGTATTATGGTCACTACTTCCCAATGGCTCCTTCACTTTGAGATCCCTGATCAATTCTGGTTCATTGCACAATACCAGATCCAGAATTGCCTTCTCCCTGGTAGGCTCCAGCACCAGCTGTTCTAAGAATCCATCTCGAAGGCACTCCACAAAGTCTCTTTCTTGAGGTCCAATACCATCCTGATTCTCCCAGTCTACCTGCATATTGAAATCCCCCATAACAACTGTAGTAACATCTTTGCAACAGGCCAATTTCAGCTCCTGATTCAACTTACATCCAACATCCAGACTACTGTTTGAGGGCCTGTAGATAACTCCCAAGAGGGTCTTTTTACCCTTAGAATTTCTCAGCTCTATCCATACTGACTCTTCATTCCCGATTCTAGGTCCCCCTGTGTAAGGGACTGAATATCATCCCTTACCAACATGGCCACCCCACCCCCTCTGCCCGTCAGTCTGCCCTTACAATAGCATGTGTAGCCTTGAATATTCATTTCCCAGGCCCTGTCCACTTGTAGCCACATCTTCTGCCTAGGAACCCTCCAACCACAAGGGATGAACTCAGATTTCTCCAGTTTCCTCATTTCCCCTCCCCCCACCTTGTCTCAGTCAAATCCCTCAAACTCAGCACCACCTTCCTAACCTGCAATCTTCTTCCTGACCTCTCCGCCCCCACCCCCACTCCGGCCTATCACCCTCACCTTGACCTCCTTCCACTTATCGCATTTCCAACGCCCCTCCCCCAAGTCCCTCCTCCCTACCTTTTATCTTAGCCTGCTGGACACACTTTCCTCATTCCTGAAGAAGGGCTTATGCCCGAAACGTCAATTCTCCTGCTCCTTGGATGCTGCCTGACCTGTTGCACTTTTCCAGCAACACATTTTCAGCACTTGTAGCCACATCTCAGTTATCCCCACAATATCGTATCTGCCAATTTCCAAAAGAGCCTCAAGCTCATCCATCTTATTTCTAATGCTTCGTGCATTCATGTGTAGTATTTTTAATTTGTTACTGCCCTCACCCTTCCCATCAACCCCTATTTCACTCAACCTTACAGCATGATCCCTTTCTGAGTTTTCTGCCTCATTGATACAGTTGTCTTTCTTGACTTCCCTTGTTCTAACTTTCCCTTCAATTTCCTTCTTAAACATCCAGTTTGTCCCCTCCCCCCCCCGCTACTTAGTTTAAACGTAGCTGTGTTGCAGTAGCAAACCTGCCTGCCAGAATGCTGGTCCCTAACCTATTAAGGTGCAAACCGTCTCTCTTGTATAATTTATGCTTACCACAAAACATACCCCAGTGATCCAAGAACTTAAATCCTTGCTTCCTACACCAGTTCCCCAACCACACATTCAAGTCCATTATCTCCCTGTTTCTGGCCTCACCAGCCCGAGGAACTGGAAGCAAACTGGAGATAACCACCTTGGACGTCCTGCTTTTCAGCCTTCTTCCTAGTTCTCCGAAGTCCCGCTGTAGTATGTTCCTCCTTTTCTTTCCGACATCATTTGTGCCAACATGTACCACCACCTCTGGTTCTTCACCTTCGTCCTTGAAGATTTCCTGCACTCTGTCTGTGATGTCTTTAACCCTGGCACCAGGAAGGCAACACACCTTCCTTAAGTCCCGCCTGCTGTCATAAAAACCCCGGTCAGTTCCTCTCACTATGGAGTCCCCTATTACTACAGCTCTGTGCGATATCCGACTCTTCCGCTCTGCCTCCACGCCAACTTTTGATTGACAGACCTGGCCGCCTCGTGGACTGGCAGTGTCATCTGTCTCTACTGTTTCCAAAAGATTCAACTTGTTCCTGACAGGTACTTCCCCCGGGGTCTCTTGCACCTGTCTCCTCTCTGCCTTCCTCATCTATTCTCTTCTGGTACGATTACTGTAATAACCTCGCTGAAGGTCTTGTCCAGAAAGATCTCGTTCTCTCGGATGAGCCTAAGGTCCTCGAGTTCTTTCATCAGTGCTGCAATATGCTGTCAGTAGCTGAACGTGCACACACTTTCCACACTTATACGAGCCAGACACACCAGAGTCGTTGACCTCCCATATCAAGCACGTAGCACACTGAACCAGCTTGGCAGTCATGTCGTCACCCTCTTCAACTGTGGCGTAATCACTTCACTCAACCTCCTTGTCAAAGACTCCTGAGCTAAAGCCTTACTCTTCAATCCACAGGAACTTCCTTGGACCCTCTTTTTGGGGCAAGTCTATGGACTTTTAATTTAGGTCAGGGGAGGCCCTACTTTGTAGGACCTGGGGTCTAGAACACACCCACTCAAATAACAATCACTTACCTTCCCAACCGGCTTTGCACTCCGACTTCAGTTCTGCCCAGTGCCTGCTGCTCTCTGCAGCAAAAAAAAGCAGATGAACTCAGGGCATGGTTAGGAACATGGGACTGGTATATCGTAGCAATTATAGAAACGTGGGTCAGGGATGGGCAGGACTGGCAGCTTAATGTTCCAGGATACAAATGCTACAGGAAGGATAGAAAGGGGCAAGAGAGGAGGGGGTTGGCATTTTTAATAAGGAGTAGCATTACAGCTGTGCTGAGGGAGGATATTCCCAGAAATACATCCAGGGAAGTTATTTGGGTGGAACTGAGAAATAAGAAAGGGATGATCACCTTATTGGGATTGTATTATAGACCCCTGAGTAGTCAGAGGGAAATTGAGAAACAAACTTGTAAGGAGACATCAGCTATCTGTAAGAATAATAGGGTGGTTATGGTCAGGGATTTTAACTTCCCAACATAGACTGGGACTGCCATAGTGTTAAAGGTTTAGATGGAGAGGAATTTGTTAAGTGTGTACAAGACAATTTTCTGATTCAGTATGTGGATGTACCTACCAGAAAAGGTGCAAAACCTGACCTACTCTTGGGAAATAAGGCAGGGCAGGTGACTGAGGTGTCAGTGGGGGAGCACTTTGGGGCCAGCGACCATAATTCTATTAGATTTAAACTAATGATGGAAAAGGATAGACCAGATCTAAAAGTTGAAGTTCTAAATTGGAGAAAGGTCAATTTTGACAGTATTAGGCAAGAACTTTTGAAAGCTGATTGGGGGCAGATGTTCACAGGTAAAGGGACGGTTGGAAAATGGGAAGCCTTCAGAAATGAGATAACGATAATCCAGAGAAAGTAAATTGCTGTTTGGGTGAAAGGGAAGGCTGGTAGGTATAGGGAATGCTGGATGACTAAAGAAATTGAGGATTTGGTTAAGAAAAAGAAGGAAGCATATGTAAGATGTAGACAGGATAGGTCGAGTGAATCCTTAGAAAAGTACAAAGGAAGTAGGAGTATATTTAAGAGGGAAATCAGGAGGGCAAAACGGGGACATGAGATAGCTTTGGCAAATAGAATTAAGGAGAATCCAAAGAGTTTTCACAAATGCATTAAGGCCAAAAGGGTAACTAGGGAGAGAATAGGGCCCCTCAAGATATAGAATGGAAGATATAGAATGTGGGGAAATAGATGGTGACATCTTGCAAAATGTCCATATTACAGAATAGGAAGTGCTGGATGTCCTGAAATGGGTAACGGTGGATAAATCCCCAGGACCTGATCAGGTGTACCCGAGAACTCTGTGGGAAGCTAGAGAAGTGATTGCTGGGCCTCTTGCTGAGATATTTGTATCATCGATTGTCACAGGTGAGGTACCGGGAGACTGGATGTTGGTGAACATGGTGCCACTGTTTAAGAAGAGCGGCAAAGACAAGCCAGGGAACTATAGACCGGTGAGCCTGGCATCGGTGGTGGGCAAGTTGTTGGAGGGAATCCTGAGGGACAGGATGTACATGTATTTGGAAAGGCAAGGACTGCTTAGGGATAGTCAACATGGTTTTGTGTGTGGGCAATCATGTCTCACAAACTTGATTGAGTTTTTTGAGGAAGTAACAAAGAGGATTGATGAGGACAGAGCAGTAGATGTGATCTATATGGACTTCAGTAAGGCATTCGACAAGGTTCCCCATGGGAGACTGATTAGCAAGGTTAGATCTCATGGAATACAGGGAGAACTAGCCATTTGGATACAGAACTGGCTCAAAGGTAGAAGACAGAGGGTGGTGTTGGAGGGTTGTTTTTCAGATTAGAGGCCTGTGACCAGTGGAGTGCCACAAGGATTGGCGCTGAGCCCTCTAGTTTTTGTCATTTACATAAATGATTTGGATGTGAGCATAAGAGATACAGTTAGTAAGTTTGCAGATGACACCAAAATTGGAGGTGTAGTGGACACGCAAAGAGGGTTACCTCAGATTACAACAGGATCTTGACCAGATGGGCCAATGGGCTGAGAATTAGCAGATGGAGTTTAATCCAGATAAATGCGAGGTGCTGCATTTTGGGAAAGCAAATCTTAGCAGGACTTGTGCACTTAATGGTAAGGTCCTAGGGAGTGTTGCTGAACAAAGAGACTTTAGAGTGCAGGTTCATAGCTCCTTGAAAGTGGAGTCACAGGTAGATAGGATAGTGAAGAAGGCATTTGGTATGCTTTCTTTTATTGGTCAGAGTATTGAGTACAGGAGTTGGGAGGTCATGTTGCAGCTGTACAGGACATTGGTTAGGCCACTGTTGGAATATTGCGTGCAATTCTGATCTCCTTCCTATTGGAAAGATGTTGTGAAATTTGAAAGGGTTCAGAAAAGATTTACAAGGATGTTGCCATGGTTAGAGGATTTGAGCTATAAGGAGGGGCTGAACAGGCTGGGGCTGTTTTCCCTGGAGTGTCGGAGGCTGAGGGGTGACCTTATAGAGGTTTACAAAATTATGAGGGGCATGGATAGGGTAAATAGGTAAAGTATTTTCCCTGGGGTCGGGGAATCCAGAATTAGAGGGCATAGGTTTAGGGTGAGAGGGGAAAGATATAAAAGAGACCTAAGGGACAACTTTTATCACGCAGAGGGTGGTACGTGTATGGAATGAGCTGTCAGAGGATGTGGTGAAGGCTGGTACAATTGCAACATTTAAGAGGCATTTGGATGGGTATATGAAATGAAAGGATTTGGAGGGATATGGGCCGGGTGCTGGCAGGTGGGACTAGATTGGGTTGGGAAATCTGGTCGGCATGGGCGGGTTGGACCGAGGGGTCTGTTTGCATGCTGTACGTCTCTATGACTCTTTGACTCTGTGACCAATTGAACCATTTGACTCGATATTCTCCAACAGTGCAGGATCAGAGAAGGAGTTACCGAAGGAAAATGAAAACCATACAATAAGTAGACAATAAATGGCTCCTGAAAAATAAAATAAATGAAAATTCTTTGCCCATTGTGAATAGATCATTCATGTTTCTTTTAGCTTTGCACTTGGCAGTTGGTTTTAAGTTCAATTCTGCTTGGAACTGGCTGCTAATTGACAGTGGGCTGTTGTCTCAGCCTTTTAGGAGTTTTAATGTCCCATTTCAGCTCTCTGATTATCACATCCCTTTTAAATATTACATATCATTCTCTGATCCCACTTCAGATGAGCACACTAACTAAGTGAATTTCAGAATATGCCAAATGGGAAATTCTGGATGCCTTACTAGTCTTTACTTGTGTTAGTTTGTTAATGTCCTCAACAGCAATAATTCCAGGCTCCAGGCATCAAGAATACAGGAGTGAAATACCGCCGACACTATAATCTGAAATGAAAACAGAAAGTGGCATTTGGATGGCTCATCAGATCAGGCAATATCAATGTTTCTCTCTCCATTGACTCTATGAAACCTCCGATTATTTTTAGCATTTTTGCTTTTATTCCACCTTTCAAAATTCTTGGCTTTACTTGCAAATTTCAGTTCAAATCAATGCTTTTCTGCTGTGAATATGTTGGGTTAACGGGGCTATGGCTCCCTGCACCAAGGCTTTGATTATGGTCTTAGTTGCTGGGACATTTGCAAGTGGAAATCCTTTCTCCTCAAATTTTTTGCATAAATATTTGTATTAAAAACTTTTTCAAACCTTTTACAAAACAACTATAAATAAAAAGCAATACCAAAATACAACAAGGTAGATGTAATACAATAATATCATATCACCACCCTATTAATGATAAACTACCCAATCTTCAACCAGAACAAATGCATCTACTTAAACTAAACTACAATCAAATTAAATAAAAATTAAATGAAGCTGAATTCAAATTAACTTAAATTAAATTATATCACATAATTCTATTTCACTTATCACACCTCCACTAAACTCACACCCCTGGGGGCGTTGTACCCGTAAGTTTTTTTTCTTTCTCTTCATTTTAAAACTAACTTTGCTAAGGAGACAGAGATAAAATCGGCATAGTCCCAGAAGCCGTGGAGTCGCGGGGGTGGGGAATGGGGGGGGGGGGGGGGGGGGGTGGGTGTTGGTGGGGAAGAGACAGAGACTGACTTTACTGAGTTTAACCTGATGCTCACCACATTAGGAGGTGGTGAAGATACTGTTGTCTTACGAGTTAAGGTTGGACAGGCAGAGTCTATGCCCATTGCAGTTTAGAAAAACGAGAGGAGATCTTACTGAGAGATATTTGACAGGACGTTTCTGCTTGTGGGTGAGACTAAAGCTGTCCAACACCATTTTAAAGTAAGGAATCTCCCATTAAAGACAGACCTAGAGTAATAGAGTCATACGGCATGGAAACAGACCCTTCGGTCTAACCAGTCCATGTTGACCATAATTCCAAACTAAACTAGTCCCAATTGCCTGCACTTGGCCCATATCCCTCCAAACCATTTCCCATTCATGCACTTATCCAAATGTCTTTTGGAGTCTGCAGTCAGTTTAGCTATGTTCTTACCAATTGGGAGAGCAGATTTGAAGGGCTGAATAGCATACTTCTGCTTCTAATTTGGACATTTGCCTATGTCTCTCTGCACTGAAGTTGCTGTGATTAAAAGCACCTTAGAATAATAAAGCCTCATGGAATTTTGTAACATCTAATAAAGGCCATGGTCAATTCCCTCTCCCCATCCACATAGCTGTTCCTCATCAGCAAGCCAGCTTGACAGAGTCAGTTCATCAATCCTGTACTCCCAATGGACGAGCATGCTCAAGGAAAGTGTGAGCTGGAAGAATTTATCAAACAATCTCCTTGTCAGGCACCTTCAAGTGCGTCTCTCTGTTGAGACTGGGATCAGGAAGATTACACCATTCTTGTCATTTCATAGAATGAATCCAGTTGAGCAAGAACTTGTTGAGATTCCTTAATCTGGAGAGCATGAGAATTCTGGTGCAGAGATAGCAGTGAATCTAATGGGCTGAATGGTCACCCTCCATATTGAGATTTCTTTGATAGTCTGAAAATTCTCCATTTTAACAATTTCCAGAAAGTTCATTCTTAATCTTATTAAGTTGTCAATTTGCTGCTATTTTTGCTTTGAGTATCTGGCTGTTATTCTGTACATAGCAAAAAGCTTATCAGATTCCAATTCTTTGTGTCAAATATGTAAAATCCACAAAATAGGCAAAATTGACAACTTCCCTCAGTCATCTGGGGTGGCTTAGTGGTTAGAACTGCTGCCCAGGTTCCTGGGTTCAATTCCAACTTTGGGTGACTGGGTGGAATTTACACATCACCCCCCATGTCTGTGTGAGTTTCCTCTGGGTGCACTGGTTTCCTCCCACAGTCCAAAGCTGTGCAGGCTAAGTGGATTAGCCATGGGAAATGCAGGGTTAGGGTAATGGGCTGGGTCTGGGTTGGATGCTCTTTAGAGGGTTGGTGTGGACTTGATGGGCTGAATGGTCTGCTTCTGCACTGTAAGGATTCCATTCTTGGGACATGGGTAAATGTTCATCTGGTTGCAATGTCCACCAAAATGGTTGACCCTTAACCTCTGAAGTGACTGAGCAAATCATTCCCTTTTTTTAAATCAAGAAATTCCGCCCTCACTTCCACAAAGTCACAAGGGGTGGGCAATCTATGTCAGAATTAATGATGAAATGTCCTGGACGATGGAGAGCAGGGTAAGTAATGAGCAAACTCCAAGGTGATTCTCAGAAGAGTTGTGGAGAAAGTTCCTTCTGTGACTGAAAAATAAAAAACTCACACAACACCACAAATCTGTTTGCTGTTTGCATCAAGCAGTAGTACTGCAGTCATTAAACATCTCCCATTACGCATTGAACAACCATCAGTGACCATTCCTCACAGCTATTGGAGTCCTGTGGCTTCTCACAAAATATTATCTGACAGTTTTTCCTTCCCTCCAGCAAACTTTAAAATAATTCTTCAAATGTTGAAAGCTATGCCTGAAATGAGCAGCAGCAATGTATTATTTCTAAGATGGGGAAAGCCGGATAAACGCATAAGGGAGAAAAGAAGTTAACGCTGAAGGGAGGGGAGATGAAGAGGGGACGGGGAGGCTCGTGTGGGGCAAATGTGGGGCTGGAGAGCAGGAGGGGTGTTGGATGTTCCCTATAAAACATCGTCACTTGTGATTGAAGTTATTTATCACACTCCTTCCCCATCATGCACATTCTGTCAGATAGATGGCTTGCTTACAGCTCACATCACCTGCAGCCACCTCCAGTAAATTGGGCAATAAGATTTTGAATTCCTATAGTGTGCAGAAGGTGAGAGACAATTTAGTGTAATGACAGTGCAGGTACAATTACTCCCTGGATAATGAATAGCTGCTCCAGTGAACAATTGCACATAACGCTGAGGTGACTCTGATTTTGTGACTTGAAACAAAGTGGGACAGAGATGAGATTCAGTGACGAGACTGATAACTGTTAGGGCCACAGGAAGGAGTGAGCATGGGGACAAAAACATGTTTGAAATCTGGAAGAAACAACAAAGGATTGAAAGTGAAGGAGTACATTTAAAATAGGCTAAAGGATTAATTATCTTCTGAGGTTATGGGCCTAAAGGGCATTGAATCTATCCACTGTGTATTCTTGGTCTGTGTATGGCTGACCTAGAAAGAATTTCTTTTACTTATTCATTAATCTGATAGTTTGGATTAGACAGAGTCAGAGGTAACCAGATTAAGATTAACGTGACGAGAATACTAGTCCTCCCTTGGTCTTGGTGAGTCTGGTCTCCTTCCTCTCTGATTAATTATCTTGGTCGTGTGGCATTTAATTAACATGGGAGGAGGTTCTAGTCTGGCACTTTCATTTTTATTGAAGAAAATAAATGCTTTGCTTAATTAACCTTCGAAATGTTTTATCCCTGTTGAGTTTCAGGATTTACATACCATTTTTAAAAAAAGTTTTAACTATAGTTTTGTTTCTGAAAGAAATTTGGACTCCTGCATGTTTTCGATGTGTTGGAAGGGGTGTGAGTATTGTAGGTGGCACCTCTGATCACTCTGGAAACCTGCCCATCATTCTGCCAATCAGCTGTCAGGAGCTGATACATAGAACATTGTCAGGTTTCTCGGCCTATCACAGGCTTCAATGATGGCAAGGTGCCCAGGTGCTGCTGGCCAATCAGAGCTGAGCAGCTCCTGGGTCCCAAAGTCCGCTGCTCGATGTTGAGCCCTCGGCCATCCAGCCATGAGAAGGTCACTTCTCTAAAAACCAAAGGAATTGCTGATGCTGTAATTCAAAACCAAAAACAGAAATTGCTGTAAAAGCTCAGCATATCTGGCAGCATCTGTGGAGAGAAGTTAGAGTTAACTTTTTGAGTCGAGTTACCCCGTCCTCAGATCACTTCTATCTCCTTTCCCACAAGGTGGAGCTCAGGGGATGAGGGGGAGGCCACAAACACACAATCGTGTCACAGGGTAGAAGAAGGCCATTCAGTCCATCATGCCTACATTGGTTCTCTGAGCACATTAACCTACTGTCATTCTCCTGCCTTTTGCCTATAACCCCGTATACCATTTCTGTTTAAATAATCATCTAGCACCATCTTCAATGCCTCATGTGAGTCTGCCTCCAACACATTTCCAAATAATTCATTCCATACCCTAACCACTCACTCTGTGAAAAACATTTATTCTCACATTGCATTTGCTACTTTTGTAAAACCCTTTAAAAGCTGTGCCTTCTGATTCTTGATCTGTTTTTCAGTGGGAGCACTTTCTCCCCATCATATTCTGTGAAAACTGGTCACAAGCCAATGGGAATTGTCACCGTGATTTCTCTCCCTGTTTGTGGACAGTGAGCTCAAGGAGGGAGATGCTATGGAGTAATGTAGAATAGAGTTCAGCTATTCCATTAAAAAAATACTGACAATGGAAAGGCAATGTGACATTCTGTGAGGAATTATTCTCAAAGTGGACTATCCCATTGCTCAGCACAGTCTCTGGTCATTCAAAATTTTGAATTGAATTTGAAGTCCAATGATCAGGGACAGACAAGGAATGTCACTAATGCAGAGGAAGTGTAGACAAATCCTGAACAGAACGAAATGCACAAATATGGGCTGCACTTCCAGTTGGGCAGGACTCTGAAATTTCATCGAGGCAAGAATGAAGAAAACAATCTTTTTGTTGCTCCAATCTGTCCTTGCTCACTGACCTGCTCCCCTTTCTCTGCCATATACTGGACTACAAGTCAATCAAGGAATTGCAGTCTGGTCAGCTCTGTGAACAGCCCCTATCTGACCACCAGCACTCCCCCAGTTCACGACTCATCCCAAGAGGCCATTCTTCTATATCAGTCTTGGCCACCAGAGTGTGCAGAATGGTTGGTTGACACCGTCACTGGGGCTTCACCCTTTCCTGACCTTCCAGATGCTTGGGGGATAGAGAGAAGGGGAAGTATGGGGATTGGCTGTGAGAATCAGTAATCAGAAAGTGTGAAAATATACACATCAATTTGAACTGTCATCCATGGTGACTGGACAGCAATGAGAGTCACTGTGAAGGGTTTAGCCTAAACTGATGAACGTTTATCTCCAGCCAGCTTCTCATTTCTTTGAAAGATACCAAACATGTTATTGTGAAACAATGGTTACAATTCCTCCTCGTAGAATCAGAGAATCTCCACAATGTGGAAGGAGGCCATTTGGCCCATCAAGTCCACACCGACCTGCTGAAGGGCATCTCATCCCCTACCTTTGCCCCTGCATTTCCCCTGGCTAACCCATCTAACCTAAACATCCCTGGATATTATGGGACAATTTCCCATGGCCAATCCACCCTAATCTGTATATCTTTAGACTGTGGAAGGAAACTGGAACACTTGGAGGAAACCCACGCAGACATGGGAAGAATGTGCAAACTCCACACAGACAGTTGTCTGAGGCTGGAATCAAACCTGGAATCGAATTGAACTGCTACCCACTGAGCCACTTTCCTGCTTGCCTTAGCATCTCTCACCTTCATTAGCATCATGGACTTAATATAACTCATGTACAGGCGGTGCTGCTTTTTATTAGATAGCAGAACCAATGAACAATAACCCAATTTTAAATCTCGCTCCTGTATAAATGTCAGGCTTGATGCAGCTCCCAGGAGTCTGTGGCTGAGCTTTGTGTGAAAGTAATGATGTTATTTTCAGGAGGAATTGGGAACAGCAACCAAGAAAGGTCTGTTCGAGGTGACTGGGACTGTGCTGTGAGGAGTGTTGAGGTAGCACTTGGAGGAAGGGGAAATTAGCGGCTCTCTGTGTTTCAGCATCACTGTGAAAAGCAGTGAAAATCCAGGTATTTAATGAGATTACTAGTGGAATGCAGAAGCTGAAATTTACAATAGCTTGCTTCAGTGGCTTTTATACTCAGTCACATCTAATCGTTCACGTTCCCTGATCAATTGGAGTGAGCTGGTGTCATGATGGTGCCCTCTCATACTAGAAGTGAGACAGCAATTGGACAAGCAGAGGGCCTGAAATTTATGTTGGGTCGCACTGTTAATCAATAATGGCATTGATGCTATAGTTAGAGATGAGCTAACTGGCGTTCTGAAGGAGAGTCATTCCAAACTCGAAACATTAACTGTTTCTCTCTCTCCATAGATACTGCCAGGCCTGCTGAGTTTCTCCAGCATTTTCTGTGTTTGTTTCAGATTTCCAGCATCTGCAGTATTTCATCTTTATTATTAACAGACAGCGGATATTATCTGGCTGGCAGTGGACAGAGGGTATGCAGAAATGGCAGTGTGTGACAACTGGAGTCTCATAAAGGGTCTGTGCTGGGGCCTCAACATTTTACAATTTACAGCAATGACATCGATGAGGAGAAAGTCAGAAATCACATGACACCAGGTTATAGTTTATTTGAAATCACAAGCTTTCGAAGCACTGCTGTTTTGTCACATCACCTGACAAAGGAGCAGCGCTCTGAAAGCTTGTGATTTCAAATAAACTATAACTTGGTGTCAGGTGATTTCTGACCTTGTCCACCCCAATCCAACACCAGCATCTCCACATCATCAATGAGGAGTGTGAAGACATGGGAGGTAAATTTGCAGACAACACAGAGATGGACAGGAAAGGATGTGCTGGAGGAGACATAAGCAGCCTCACACAAATAGGAAGAGGGAGTGGCTACAAATCTGGCAAGTGGTGTCTCGTGTGGGAAAATGTAAGGTTGCTCATTTGGGTAGGAAGGACTTAAAACAAAAACTGAAATTCTGATCTGTTGATCATAGAATCTGTACAGTGTGGAAGCAGGCCATTCAGCCCATTGAGTTCACACTGACCCTCGAAGGACATTCAACCCCATATTTTAGAAAATAGAACATAGAATGCAGAGCATTGCAGTACAGTACAGGCCCTTCAGACCTTGGTGTTGTGCTGACCTGTGGAACCAATCTGAAGCCTATCGATCCCACACTATTCCATTTTCATCCAGATGTTTATTCAATGACCATTTAAATACCCTTAAAGTTGCTGAGACTACTACTGTTGCAAGCAGGGTGTTCCATGCCCCTACTACTCTCTGAGTAAAGAAACTACCTCTGACACCTGTCCTATATTTATCACCCCTCAGTTTAAAGCTACGTCCCCTCATGCTAGCCATCACCATCCGAGGAAAAAAGCTCTCACTGCCCAACCTATCTAACTCTCTGATTATCTTATGTCTCAATTAAGTCATCTCTCAACCTTCTTCTCTCTAATGAAAACAGCCTCAAATCCCTCACGCTTCCCTCCATACCAGGCAACATCCCAGTAAGTTACCTCTGAACCTTTTCCAAAGCTTCCACATCCTTCCTATACGTTAGTGACCAGAACTGTACGCAATACTTCAAGTGTGGCCTCACCAGAGCTTTGTACAGCTGTAACATGACCTCATGGCTCCAAAACTCAATCCCTCTACCAATAAAAGCTGACACACTGTATGCCTTCATAACAACAAGATTTGCATGTATTTGGAAGGACAAGGACTTATTAGAGATATTTAACATGGCTTTGTGCATGGAAAATCATCTCACGAACTTGACAGAGTTTTTTGAAGAGGTAACAAAGAGGATTGATGAGGGCAGAGTGGTGGATGTGATCTACATGGACTTAGGAAAGGTATTCGACAAGGTTCCTCATGGGGCATTTGTTAGCAAAGTTAGATCTCATGGATTACGGGGAGAGCTAGCCATTTGGATATAGAACTGGCTCAAAGGTAGAAGACAGAGGGTGGTGGTGGAGGGTTGTTTTTCAGACTGGAGGCCTGTGACCAGTGAAGTGGCACAAAGATTGGTGCAGGATCCACTACTTTTTATCATTTATATAAATGATTTGGACATGAACCTAGGAGGTATTGCAGATGATACCAAAAATTGGAGATGTAGTGGACAGCGAGGACGGTTACATCAGATTGCAATAGGATCTTGATCAGGTGGGCCAATGGGCTGAGGACTGACAGATGAAGTTTAATTTAGATAAATGTGAGATGCTGCATTTTCAGAAAGTAAGTTTTAACAGGACTTATACACTTAATGATAAGGTTCTGGGGAGTGTTGCTGAACAAAGAGACCTTGGAGTGCAGGTTCATAGCTCCTTGAAAGTGGAGTCGCAGATAGATAGGATAGTGAAGAAGGTGTTTGGTGTGCTTTCCTTTATTGGTCAGAGTATTGAGTACAGGAGTTGGAAGGTCATGTTGCGGCTACACAGGACTTTGGTTAGGCCACTTTTGGAATATTGTGTGCAAATCTGATTTCCTTCCTATCGGAAAGATGTTGTGAAACATGAAAAGGTTCAGAAAGATTTAAAAGGATGCTGCCAGGGTTGGAGGATTTGAGCTATAGGGAGAGACTGAACAGGCTGAGCTGTTTTCCCTGGAGTGTTGGAGGCTCAGGGGTGACCTCATAGAGGTTTATAAAATTGTGAGGGGCATGCATAGGATAGGAGAATGGAATAGTGTAGGTTAGATGGGCTTCAGATTGGTTTCACAGGACGGCGCAACATCGAGGACCAAAGGGCCTGTACTGCGCCGTAATGTTCAATGTTCCATGTTCTAAATAGACAAAGTCTTTTCCCTGAGGTGTGAGAGTCCAGAACTGGAGGGTATAGGTTTAGGGTGAGAGGGGAAAGACATAAAAGGGACCTAAGGGGCAACTTTTCACACAGAGGGTGGTATGTGTGTGGCATGAGCTGCCAGAGGAAGTGGTGGAGGCTGGTACAATTAAAGTATTTAAAAGGCACCTGGATGGGTATATGAATATGAAGGGTTTAAAGGGATATGGGCAAAGTGCTAGCAAATGGGACTAGATTAGGCTGGGATATCTCATCGGCATGGACGAGTTGGACTGAAGGGTCTGCTTCCACGCTGTATATCTCGAAGACTCAATAACCCTATCAACCTGGGTGGCAACTTTCAGGGATCTATGTACATGGATGCTGAGATCTCTCTGCTCATCCACACTGCCAAGAATCTTACCATTAGCACTACACTCTTTATTCCTGTTGCTCCTTCCAAAGTGAATCACGTCATACTTTTCCCCATTAAACTCCATTTGCCACCTCCCAGCCAAGCTCTGCAGCTTATCTATGTCTCTCTGCGACATCCTTCGGCACTATCCACAACTCTGGTGACCTTAGTGTCATTTGCAAATTTACTAACCCATCCTTCTACGCTCTCAACCAGGTCATTTATAAAAATGAGAAACAACAGTTGACCCAAAACAGATCCTTGCGGTACACCAGGATGAACATTTGCCATCAGCCACCACCGTCTGTTTCTTCCAGTTAGCCAATTTCTGATCCAAACTGTTAAACCACCCGCAATCCCATGCCTCTGCATTTTCTGCAATAGCCTACCGTGGGGAACCTTATCAAACACCTTACTGAAATCCATATACACCACATCAACTGCTTTACCCTCGTCCCCCTGTTTGGTCACCTTCTCAAAGAACTCCACCTACCCTTCACAAAACTGTGTTGACTATCCCTCATCAAGTTATTCCTTTCTAGATGATTAAAAATCCTATTTCTTATAACCTTTTCCAACACTTTACCCATAACTGAAGTAAGGCTCACTGGGCTATAATTCCCAGGGTTGTCTCTACTCCCCTTCTTGAACAAGGGAACAACATTTGCTATCCTCCAGTCTTCTGGCACTATTCCTGTGGACAATGATGACATGAAGATCAAAGCCAAAGGCTCAGCAATCTCCTCCCTGGCTTCCCAGAGAATCCTAGGATAAATCACATCCAGTCCAGGGGACTTATCTATTTTCACACTTTCCAGAATTGCTAACACCTCCTCCTTGTGAACCTCAATCCTGTCCTGTCTTGTATCTCAATATTCTCCTTGACAACATTGTCTTTTTCCACTGTAAATACTGATGAAAAATATTCATGTAGTGCTTCTCCCATCTCTTCGCACTCCACGCACAACTTCCCACGACTGTCCTTGATTGGTCGTAATCTTACTCCCGTCATTCTTTTATTCCTGATATACTTTTAGAAAGCTTTAGGGTTTTCCTTGATCCTATCCGCCAACAACTTCTCATGTCCCCTCCTGGCTCTTCTTAGTTCCCTCTTTAGGCCTTTCCTGGCTAGCTTGTAACTCTCAATCGCCCTATTTGAACCTTCACATCTCATCCTAACATAAACCACCTTCTTCCTCTTGATAAGCGATTCATCCTCTGGAGCAAACCATGGCTCCCTGACTTGACCACATCCTCCCTGCTGACAGGTACATACTTATCAAAGACACACAGTAGCTGTTCCTTGAATAAGCTCTACATTTCAATTGTGCCTATCCCCTGCAGTTTCCTTCCCCATCCTATGCATCCTAAATATTGCATATTCACATCATAGTTGCCTTTCTCCCAGCAATAACACTTGCCCTGCAGTATGTGCTTATCCCTGTGCACGCTAAAGTAACCAGAACCGAATTGTGGTCGTTATCACCAAATTGCTCAGCTACCTCCAAATCTAACATCTACCGGGTTCAATACCCATTACTAAATCCAGCGTGGCCTCGCCCCTTGTTAATCTGTTTACATACTGTGTCAGGAAACCCTCCTGCACACTTTGGACAAAAGCTGAAAAATGTGTTGCTGGAAAAGCGCAGCAGGTCAGGCAGCATCCAAGGAGCAGGAGAATCGAGCAGAAATGAGGAAGAAGGGCTTATGCTCCTTGGATGCTGCCTGACCTGCTGCGCTTTTCCAGCAACACATTTTTCAGCTCTGATTTCCAGCATCTGCAGTCCTCACTTTCTCCTATTGGACAAAAGCTGGCCCATCTGAAGTACTCAAACTATAGTATTTCCAGTCAATATTTGGAAAGTTAAAGACCCCATCACAACTACCCTGTTACTCTTGTTCCTATCCAGGATCACCTTTGCTATCTTTTCCTCTACATCTCTGGAATTATTCGGAGGCTTATTGAAAACTCCCAAGAGGGTGATCTCTCCTTTCCTGTTTCTAAACTCAGCCCACACTACCTCAGTAGGCAAGCTCTCAAATGTCTTTTCTACCACTGTAATACTGTCCTTGACTGACTAACATTGCCACACCTCCCCATATCTCTGTAATTCGGCATTTCCCATTTGTAATCCACCTAACCCACACAATCCTGGACACTATGGACAATTTAACATGGCCAATCCACCCTAACCTACACATCGTTGGACTGTGGAAGGAAACTGGAGCACCCGGAAGAAAAGCATAGAGACAGTGGGAGAATGTGTAAACTCCACATGGACAGATGCCTAAGGCTGGAATTGAACCTGGGTCCCTGGTACTGGGAGGCAGCAGTGTTAGCCACTGAGCTACTAATCAGCTGCCCTAATGCAGACAATGCAAAAAGTTACAATGTAGGCACTGCAAGTCACTAAGTGGGCAAATGGGATGCTGTCCTTGATAAAGAGAGGAGTCAAGTATAAAAGTAAGGTTGTTATGCTTCAGTTAGATGGGGTATTGGTGAAACCCCTCTCAATACACAGATTTGATCTGCTTAGTTCAGAAACAATGTGAACATATTAGCAGCAGTTCAGGGGAAGTTTCTGAGATTGATAAATGTCATGTCCCCCCAAGACAGACTGGGCTTGTTCCCACTGGAGTTGAGAGAGTGTGTGGTGGGGGGGGGGGTGATGACTTGATTGAAGTGTATCAGATCCTGAATGGTGTGGACAGGGTGGCTGGGGAAAGGATGTTTACTCTGCTGGGTCAGTCCAGAACTATGGGGCACTGTTTTAAAATTAGGGGTTACCCTTTCCAGACAAAGATGAGGGGAAATGATTTTCTCTTAGAGGATTGTGAAACTTTGCAACTCTGGGCCTCAGGAGATAATGGAGGAGAAGAGTATTTTTAAAGTGGAGGGAGATCGATATTTATTAGTCAGTGCAATTGAAGACTATTGGGGGCAGATAAAAATGTGGAATTCGAAACCCAAGCTGATCAGTCATGAGCTATTGAATGGTAGAGCAGGCTTGAGGGGCTGAATGGCCTACAGCTACTTCTGGTTTGTAGGTTCATGTGTTTCTGTTCTTTGACATTGTGTTTGGAAGAGTCTGCTGTGGTAAGATGAGTCTGTTGCAGACAGACAGGAAAGAAATAGACAACACAGGGAAACTTGAACAGAGAAGGTCCACAGAAAGAGTCTTACTCCGTGATATAGTGCTGCAAGAAATTTAATCATCAGGACAGGAAGAGTAAGGGCAGGCTCACCCACACCCCCACTCACTCTAATTTCCTCAGCCTTGTCCTGCTCAGCACACTTCACACCAACAAGCCGTGTGGGGCTATCCATCTCTGACCCTTCAAGTACGACCCCCAGCTCCCTCTGATCAGCCTTCACTGACAGTCACCCTCATCTTATCACCATGTCACACCCATCCCCCCTCAATGACCCTGCATCAATGTGACCTTCCACCTTCCTATCTCATTCCATACCCCGCACTCAGCTTGCAAGGGAATCAAACACAGAAGCTGAGGGGGAAAGCTGAGCTCTTGAGTTGGTCTTCTAGGCACAACCTCCCTGAGAACAATAGAGCAGCATGGTCCTTCCCCTGCCTGGTCATTGACAATCGAGAGCAGGGGCCTCCGTGGAATCTAGTGACAGAATTAAATATCACAAAGACCTGTACTAGTCTGACATGCGGATTTGACATCAGCAGCCATTGAAATGTGAGGGACTGTACATAACGATTGGAACACTCTCACCTTCCCAGCTTGGTCTTTCATGTCCCACAGCTCCACAATTGTCATGCAGGAGGTGATGGCTGAAAAATGTGTTGCTGGAAAAGCGCAGCAGGTCAGGCAGCATCCAAGGAGCAGGAGAATTGATGTTTCGGGCATAAGCCCTTCTTCAGGAATCTGAATGCAGGAGGTGATGTTAAAGGAAGATGTCATATCCTCACCAGAGGCCATTCACTCTGTGATAGCACTATAACATGACAGATGCACAACCGCCCATCGCCAGCTCAGAGGCTCCGGAATTTGGTGAGGATTCCAAGTGAGGCAGGTAGCTGTCACACAATGAAGAACCAAGCAAGTGGGAGTTGGCCAGAGAGACATGGAGAGAGTCTCCATCGGAGATCACAGGAGTCTTCAAACTGGGCTCAGTTACATCCAAATCATTGGAAGATGAAGAGAATGAATTTGTTGATATCCAAGGGGAATCACTTTGTTGAATTATTATATTTCTGTTCAATAACTATCAGCCTTGAATTTTATTCCAAACTCCATTATCCCATCTTCCTTATTGTTATAAGCCACTAGCAAGGTGTCTTTGGCCTTGTGAACAATACTATAGTAAGAGGTATCCCATGACCCCCAACTGAGTCAGGGAGTTCCAGAGTCAGGGAGTTCCAGAGTCAAAGTATTAACTGTGGGACAAGTTGTGCTGAGGTTTGGGATAGGAGTAGGCAGAAAGGGTTCAGAGTTTTTATCCTGGTTAATTGTACTGCTTCAGGTCAGCCTGAATTAGCTCTACATGCAAAAACCCGTCAAAGTAGGCAAGAAGATAGCTGTCACATCTCATTATTTCAATGCCTCCTTTTATAGTCATTCACCGGAAGGCAGCATTAATGGCTAGGCCAGCATTTATTGCCTATCCCTAATTGCCCAGAAGGCAGTTAAGAGTCAACCACATTGCTGAGGGTCTGGAGTCACATGTAGATCTGATTAGTATGTCAGTATGTCAGTTCCTCCCCTAAAGAGCATTAGTGAGGATGGGTCGCTTGACCCGGAAACATTTAATTCTGATTTCTGTCTCTATAGATACTGCCCGACCTGTTGAGCTTTTCCAACAATTTCTATTTTTGTCTCTGATTTATAGCACCTGCAGTTCTTTTGGTTTTTAGTGAACCAATGTGTTTTTTTCCAATAATGGATTCATGGTCATCATTCAACTGTCGATTCCAGATTTTTATTGAATTCAAATTGCGCCACCTGCTGCAGCTGGATTCAAACCTGGGTCTTTAGGACATTAGCTGGGTCTCTGGATTAACAGTCCAATGATAACACCATGAGGCCATCAACCCCCCATTAGTCAACTCATTGTCTCCTTCTTATGCCAGGTACTGAAAGCTTGGCAAACTCTTGCTTGGAGAATTAAGTTCAAAAATTCCTGTGCTAAGAAATTGTTTAATTACCTTCTCACACATCCAAGTATCCTGGAGGAGTTTCCCTGTGCATTAATAAACACAGTCAGTGGAGACATGAGGCTGTGAAAGGTTTTCTCTGTTTTCCAATGCACAAACAGTTTCTGGTGATTTCATCAATCACCCTCTAAGTTCCAAACACCTTTGTCCACCTTCACCTGAAGTGAGTTTCTGCCTCACAGCTGACAAAGTTATTCTGGGTGAGTCGGACAGAATCGGATACATTTCCTAACCAAAATAGAGTCGATAGACTGTGGTTGGGACAAACCGACAGAAAGTGAAGTCCCAGATAACATTCACATCAGCTTGAGTCACATTGGACTCAAAATATTAACTCTGTTTCTCTCTCCACATTTGCTGCTGAGTTTCTCTGGAAATATCTGTATTACTTCAGATTTCCAGCATGTTCCATGGTTTGCTTTTATTCCAGTTTATTTTCTGCTATTAATAAATTCCTCTTGGAGTGCTTTACTGTTGTTTTGGGGCTGGTGTGATAATGTTGGTGTTTTAAGAGGTTATTTTGACATGGTTTTGTTTTGACATGAAGTTTTAAGGCAGTGGGACAAGCTAGCTAGTGAAGGCCCATAAATAAACAGCTGAGAAGGCTTTGTGTTTTTTTTAATTAGAACAATAGAAGCAGCCTGGCTGAGTGTGGCCAGCTCTCTCAGATTTCTATTCTGTTTTAGTTTATAGGTTTAGCTTTAAGCAGTTGCTGTTGGAGTCTCAACAAGGCAGAAGCTGCTGGAGGTTTGAAAAAGTAGAAGCTATCTTTTCCCTCTCTGGGTTACAGCTGGAATCTGGTATTTCTTTCTGCTGCTGGGTTACCTGTGAGACACTTAATTTATCTGAAATTACCTTTTCGCCAAGGCGTGTGTTAATGGGATGTTACTATATTGGAACAGTTGATTAGTAATAGGTACTGCATCTGTTATTCTATTAAGTTTTCTGTAGAGATGTTATTCTAGGTTCTTCTTTCTTCTGTTGTATTTTAACAAAGTCATAGAGCTGTACAACACAGAAACAAACCCATTGGTCCAACTTGTCCATACCGACTGGATATCTTAAATGAATCTAGTCCCATTTGCCAGCATTTGGCCCATATCCCTCTAACCCTTCCTATTCATATATCCATCCAGATGCCTTTTAAATGCTGTAATTGAACCATCCTCTGGTAGCTCATTCCATACATACACCACCCTCTGTGTGAAAAGGTTACCACACATGTTCCATCTAAACCTTTCTCCTCTCACCTTAAACCTATGGCCTTAAACTTGGAGGGCTTTGGAGCCCTCAGGTTTCACAACATTTTTCTTCTAGAAGGGAGATCAAAATTGAATGCAATATTCCAGAAGTAGGCTGAACCCATGTCCTGAAAATGTGTTGCTGGAAAAGCGCAGCAGGTCAGGCAGCATCCAAGGAGCAGGAGAATCGATGTTTTGGGCATCAGCCCTTCTTCAGGAACCCATGTCCTGTACAGCTGCAACATGACCTCCCAACGTCTATGCTCATTACATTGACCAATAAAGGTAAGTGTACCAAACGCCTTCTTCACTATCCTAACTAGCTGTGACTCCACTTTCAAGGAACTGTGAACCTGCCTTCCAAGGTCCCCAAGACCTTACCATTGAGTGTATAAGTCCTACCCTGATTTGCCTTTCCAAAATGCAGTGTTTAAATAAATTGTGTTTTACTTAACGTTGTGTAATTTGACCAATCAAATTGCACCTGGAACACTGCACATTACATTTGTCTTTAGAATAAGTAAACATGAGGGTCTATGCTACCTTCTTAATATATTTTGAGGGGGTCTGGTCTGGTCTGGTCCATAACAGTTAGAATATAACCATAACTACCGGCAACAATTGAGAATGATACCAGATTGTAGGTGGCCATTTAGCCCGTTGTATCCGTGCTACTGGTATATCCTTTACTGGATTCATCCTTTCGAATTCTAAATTTGTTCAAGGATTAGCAACAAAATCCTGATGCGTTTGTATTCAATTCCTTTCCCGACTGTGTTAAGTGAAGCATTAGTCATTCTTTTTTTGCAAGTTCGATTTAAACAACGGATTAAGGATTTGAACACGCAGTTTAAATTTCTGAACACTACTCTTCACACAAGATGATTTAGGTCTTTGTATTCATAACTCTGCTGAGAAATTGTTCCTTCTGACTCACATCTTAAGACTCATTGATATTAACCATGTCTCTGCCCAAAGCAGGAGTCAGCTAGTCTGATTCTCTCTATATCATCACCTCTGCCTCTCACTGATATCAGGAGTTAGTCTCGGTCTGTCTACATATATCAAGAATTCATTCTAAATTCACTGACTTCATAATAACACTTCCACTTCTGATTGAGTCGCATTACCTGCCATCCTGCTCACCTCCTTTCGCGAGTGAAATGCCTGTGACTGTAGATTGTAGACTCCTGTCTACCCTCCATGACCAACCACCTCTGTTCTGCGTCAGCTCTCCAGTATGGATTATTCCATCAGAGTATTTGTTTGGGTTTTCAGTATGAGTGTTTCATTTATTTGCATGCCGGTGTAGGAATGCTGTGGCAATATGCAGGCAGGGATGCTGTTGTGTTTGGATTGTTACTGAATTAATGCAGTGCCAGTAAGAGTCAACTTGGCCCATTTACTCAAACCCTTGCCTCAGTTCCAGAGTGTTATGTACTCCCTGACTGTCCCAGAGACGTGAGCATATCATCTCGTAATAACACTGGACACTGAGCTGTAAATTCTGAAGAATGAAATTACATCCCTTCTAGCAGCTCGTGACAATTGCTTAACAAAATCCCCCCCAAACGAAAATCTCAAAGTAGATTTTACAACTTAGTTCAGCCAGCAAATATGAAGGAAAAACATCAGTGTTGATTGGACAGCACTTAATGTTAAAAGGAAGGGACCAGAGTCTATGAGGAACAGTGGGTCTAATTTTTTTCAGCACCGGAGTTGACACCCACCCTTAATGAATGCCAGTTTGTCAGTACAATAATACAGATGAAAAGCATCACCTCTCGATCTCCTTCCTGTTAATCTCACACCCTGAAAACCATACCTTCCCACTCTATCTTGCCCTGTTTAGATTATTACAATAAATAGCTGGGTTATCCTCTTTAATTTCCTATCCATTGTTTAGCATTTTGATTCAGTTTATCTGAATGATGACATGAACCTCTGCTGTCTCCACCCAGTCTTGAAATCTAAAATTTCATAAATTGACATTGATCAGTGGGCCAGATGTTTGTTGCTGAGTCATTGCAAGAGCTACTCTGACTCCTATTAACCTTCCTGCTTGCCAATATTTACAAGAAAACATCCAAAACCATCACAGAGCATCAGTACTGATTGCAGCATGTCAGTACAACTTCATGTCTTCATTGCCAATAATCCCTGTCACTGGTTCCTCCAGTTTCTAACAATGCTTATCCTAAATTACAGCATTCTTCATGTAATTCGCCATCAATTCAATGCTTTGTCCTTATCTAATGTGAATTTAACATCCACTAATGTTCATTCAGTCTGATTCATTCTAACAGTCCAGCCCTCCTCTCTACTCTTCAAGTACTCTTTAATCTTGATGAGATGTTAATTTGAATGAAAACCCAATATCTGACTGTTTTGTAAAGACTCCTCCTTTTAACAGATGACTCCAAAGGGATTTTCTTTTCAATCTGTGCTTCCTGTGACTAAGAACCTCAAATCTCTAAATGGGGTCTTTTGTCATGTGGCTTCAGAGCCACACTGGAGAGTATGGGATGAATTCAAACTGGTCAAGGAGAAGACAAGGTGAAGAACTATCTTCACTCTTAGGAATTGATTATCCAAAGACTGGCATCTGATGCTGGTAAGCTGAGGAGGAGGAGGCTGGAAGGGTCAATTGGCTGTGAGGTGATTATGGTGTGCTTTGGGAATTCCATGGGGTAGTAAACGATGCTATATAAATGCAATTCTGATGCATCAAATACACTCTTCCTCTAATTCAACAGAAGCCCTGTTGATAAAAACAGCAAGTCCTGCCTCATTGATTTAAATTGAGAAACCATCCTGACTAACTGATAACCATAAGTGAAGCGATTATAAATTGGTTCATGCTCCTGGTCTAAGTCCTATTACAGTGGAATTGTCAGAATGCTAAGAAGCAGGTTCTTTACTGAGGATAGTGAGAGGACAAACCCTGGCTGATATTCCCGTGTCCTTTGTCAAGGACTCTGAGGTTACCTTATTAAATCAACTCATTGAACACTCAGCTGTAACTGGAGATGAAGCTGCTCAGGAAACAGTGCACAAAGTGCCAAGATTTGTACAATGCTACCCCTGGGGTAAACTCTCTGCATTAAACTCTGTGCTGACTCAGTAACACTAATAGTTTTTCTTGCACAGATGAATAAACATTGTGCACACGAGCATAAATATTTCCGTAAGAGTTTGTGAGCACCCTCACAGCCAGTTTCATTGTCTGTCACAATGATAGAATTGATTTTATTTTGATAATAATTATGCGTAGGCGGGATTAGCTGGAAAATATTTTCCCTGGAATCTAGGACAGGGTCTGCTCCTTCTCCTTCCGAGGCCAACACTCTCTGTCAATCCCTATTATCGACTGACAGCTAAATAAACTATCTAGAGCAATGTGTGTCAGCATCAACGTGTTCCTCTCCTCAAAGTGGGATCACAAATGAAGTTAGCAATAGACTTTTATTCCTGGAAGGAAGCGACTGAAATTTACCCCACCCAACTTTGCCCATCATGACTGACAGTTTCACCAAAACGTCATCGTTTGGATTCTCTTATTCTCTGGCAAAATGGGTCAGATGTTCAGAGGCTGTCAGAATGGGTGAGGCATGTGGCTGAGGGTTAAAGACCCTTGTTTGTGGGCAGGAGGCAGGTGAAGTTCACTGTGGAGATATTTGAAGTGATACATTTTGGTAGGGTGAACATGGACAGAAAATAAAAACTGGGTGGGGAGGGGGGTAGGGGATATGATCCTGAAAGGGGCGTGAGAGCAGAGGAACATAGGTGTATATGTGCACAGGACATTGATGGTGACCGGTCAGGTGGAGAGAGTGAGTCCTGGGATTTATTAAAAAGGACATAGAGTACAAGAGCAAGGAGGAGATTTTGAAGTTATACAGACTTGCTGGATCCCAGCTGGAGTACTGTGTACAGTTCAGAACACCACTTTAATATGACGGATGTGAATTCATTGAAGCGAGTGTGGAAATGGTCACAGTGACAAGAACAGGTTGAAGAGGGTGAGACTGTTCACCTTGGAGAATAGGACACCCAGAGGGAGACCTGATAGACACCTTGAACATCATGAGCTGGCTGCTTAGAGTAGACAGGAAGAAATTGTTCCCATTTGTAAAAGGATCAAGAATGAGAGGCAACTGACTCAAACTGACTTACAAATGTAGCCAAGGTGATATTAGAAATCATATTTTTTTTTCACCCAGTGGGTGGTTTGAGTCTGGAACGCACTGCTTGAAAATGTGGAGGCAGGTTCAATTACAACATTTAGAGACATTGGATGATTATTTGAATAGTGAAATGTACATGCACACTTGGGAAAAGCCAAAAGAATGGCACAAAGTCATAATGCTCATTGGAAAGCTGAAATAAAGACATAGAAACGAGGAGCAGGAGGAGGCCGTTTGGCCTTTTGAGCCTGCACCACTCTTCAATCTGATCATGGCTGATCAGACACTTCCTGTATGTCAATCCCTCTTTCTCCCCATGCCCCCTTGATCCCTTTAGCCATAAGGGCCCACATCCAGCTCTCTCCTTACTATAGCCAACAAACTGATCCCAACAGCTTCCTGTGGGAGAGAATTCTACAGGTTCACATCTCTGAGTGAAGACATTCTACCGCATCTCAGTTCTGAAAGGCTTACCCTTATTCATGATGGACTGGATGACCTCTATCTCTGCTGTAACACATCTGTGACTGTGAAGAACAATTTTGTACCTGTAACCCAGACATTGTCATGTGTATTACAGTACCTGGTTCACTGTGGCCTCGGTAGGATATTACCGTGTCATTTATACTAACCACTACCCCGGTAGCAGTATGGTCACCTGGCCTGGATCCCTCAGCAACTGTTGCCTGTCTTTGCCATTGTCACCAGGGAAGTGACTCCCATCTCCCGGATGTTCAGCTGTCCGGATTGAAGGATTAGTGCGAGAGTGACGCAACTCAGGGGATGCGGTCAGAACCTGGAATTCACTGGGATATCGGATTCCTGAGCTCAGGTTGATAACCTCGTGTCATTCCACACCACCCACCTCTGCCTGATACTATGGCATCCCCAGTACAATAAACAGGCTGCTCAATATGTTAATGTACTCTCTAGTCAGGCATCAGAGAGGTGTATTGCAGTCTAGTGTTATTCAGGGGATTATCCGTAAAGCTAACATCAGCTGCAGATGTGCGTGGGATGATGGAGGGCTTCCACTGCTGGTTTTATCCTCTCTCTGCAAAGCATTTAACCAGATGCTTCCAGTTTCAATAACTCATGTCAGGCCCAAAGGCAGATGTCCACCTCCCAGTGTGTGGGAGAGAACTGCACATCTAAAGAGCTTCTCAGATGGGAGAGGAAGGAAAATCATATTAAAGAAACTAATAAAGAATAACATGAGCATGAGGAAGAAGATTAAAAAAACAATATATTTCAACAATTTAATCACAAACAGAGTGCTTTGCCAGTAACAGCAACAGCTCAGACCTACCATGCTGAACCACAGCATTGAAATTTGACTGTTTCACCTTCAGCATGCTTTGTGTGCCTTTATTGAGCAGAGTAAAACTTGCAGAATGACACAACTCCTGAGGCACTCTGCATGCTGAGGAGAGGTTAGCCAATCCTCTGGAGGGAAGGGTGTAGGAAGGGAGTGAGGGTAGGCCTAGGAGGCAATGGTCAGCTATTTTGGGAGATCCCCTGAAATTCTGGAAGATACAATAAAGATCTGAAAGATGCCTCATAAATTCAAGTGTTTCTTTCTATGGCGTATTGTAAAAGCAAATCAATGAACCTCGTTCGAAAGAGCCGCATCAGTACTGCTGAGGATAAGATACATGTTGTCAAACTCTTCAGTGCAATTTGCAGAATAAAAATGGAAAGGGAAAACAACATTAAATTTATATAAAAGGAGAATGCCGGTTGGTTGGTAAATGGATTGTAATTGGGAAAAGCATTGTCATGGATCATGCACTGGTCAATGAAGACTGATAATTAATTGCCAAGCTTTGTTTAAATTTTAAACCAGGTAATTGAGTCTAATTGGTCAAGAAATTGCCCTGACAAATGAACCAGAACTGGGTGTCACCTACTTTGTTGAGTTGAAACAAACACGATACATGTAGCTGCTCTTTCTATCACCAAAGAACAGGGCCTTGTATATTAATAAATGTAGCTTCCAATGTATTCCATGTGCAATCTCAATGAACTGTCAGCATAATCCTTCACGTACTCAGGATTATTTAGAACCTGTTGTTTAATCACAGAATCATTTTGAACGTGGGGCAATGAGTTTTTGAGTTTTGTAAGGGATTAATGGGGTATAGTATAAACCTGCTGGTTGTGAGTGGAGGGGTCATGCTTTTTAATAAAATGTTCCAGTTTTAAGACAAATGGCCTTTCTCTGTGGCATTGGACAAGCACTAAAATTCATGTACTATATTTCTAATTTGCATGACAGAATTCTTAGTTTGACACCATCCCATTAGTGACAGAACTCTACTGAGAATCATAGAACTCCTCAGTGTGGAAACAGGCCATTTGGCCCATTGACTCCATACCAACCCTCTGAAAGAGTATCCCACCCAGACCGACCCTCTTGCCCTCTCACTGTAACTCTGCATATCCCATGGCTAATCCAACTAAGCTACATATCCCTGGACACTATTGACAATTTAGCAAGGCCAGTTCACCCTAACCTGCACATCGTTTGGACTGTGGGGGGAAACCAGAGCACCAGGAGGAAAGCCACGCAGACACAGGGAGAATGTGCAAACTCCACACAGACTGTCACCCAAGACTGGAATCGAACCCGGGTCTGTCGTGCTGTGAGGTAATAGTGCTAACTACTGTGTCCTGTCCCTGCATTGTATCAGTGTCAAGCAGCAAGTTTGAGCCACATTTCGATTTCCTCTGACATCATGAGCCTTGCTACCCAGTGGATTTGAATTAAATAATTGTCAAACGCACCTGGCATGCTCTAAGGGCACAGCAGGTCAGGCAGCATCTGAGGAGCAGGGAAATCGACGTTTTGTGTAAAAACCCTTCAGGAATAGAGGCAGGAAGCCTCCAGGGTGGAGAGATAAATGGGGGGTGGGGCTGGGGAGAAGGTAGCAAGGAGTACAATAGGTGAATGGGGATGGGGATAGGGGTGATATGTCAGAGAGGAGGGTGGAGTGCATAGGTGGGAAGGGAGATTGTCAGGTAGGACAGGTCATGGGGATGGTGCTGAGCTGGAAGGTTGGAGCTGGGGTGAGGTGGGGGACAGGTCATGAGGGCGGTGCTGAGCTGGAAGGTTGGAGCTGGGGTGAGGTGGGGGACAGGTCATGAGGGCAGTGCTGAGCTGGAAGGTTAGAGCTGGGGTGAGGTGGGGGACAGGTCATGAGGGCGGTGCTGAGCTGGGAGGTTGGAGCTGGAGTGAGGTGGGGGACAGGTCATGAGGGCGGTGCTGAGCTGGAAGGTTGGAGCTGGGGCGAGGTGGGGGGAGGGAAAATGAGGAAACTGGTGAAGTCCACATTGATGCCCTGGGGTTGAAGTGTTCTGAGGTGGAAGATGAGGCGTTCTTCCTCCTGGCGTTTGGTGGTGAGAAAGCAGTGGTGGAGGAGGCCCAGGATCTGCATGTCCTTGGCAGAGTGGGGGGGGGAGTTGAAATGTTGGGCAATGGGTCGGTGGGGTTGATTGGTGCGGGTGTCCCGGAGATATTCCCTGAAGCGCTCTGCGAGGAGGCGTTCGGTCTCCCCAACCTCTTCCCACCCTACCTCCTGCAAAAATGCTATTCTATATTCCCAAATCCTCCGCCTCCACCGTATCTGTTCCCAGGAGGATCAGTTCCATCACAGAACACACCAGATGGCCTCCTTCTTTAGAGATCATAAATTTCCCTTCCCAAGTGGTTAAAGATGCCCTCCAACACATCTCATCCACATCCCGCACCTCCACCTTCAGACCCCACCCCTCCAAAAAACAAGGACAGAACCCCTCTTGTCCTCACTTTCCACCTTACCAACCTTCACATTAACCACATCATCTGCCGACATTTCCGCCACCTCCAAACAGACCCCATCACCAGGGATACATTTTCCCTCCCCACCCCTTTCCGCCTTCCGCAAAGACCGTTCCCTCCGTGACTACCGGGTCAGGTCCACGCTCCCCCCAACAACCCACCCTCCCGTCCTGGCATCCTTCCCTGCCACCACAGGAATTGCAAAACCTGTGCCCACACCTCCGCCCTCACCTCCATCCATGGTCCTAAAGAAGCCTTCCATATCCATCAAAGGTTTACCTGCACATCCACCAATATCATTTATTGTATCCGTTGCTCCCGATGCAGTCTCCTCTACATTGGGGAGACTGGACGCCTCCTAGCAGAGCGCTTTAGGGAACATCTCCGGGATACCCGCACCAATCAACCCCACCGCCCCGTGGCCCAACATTTCAACTCCCCCTCCCACTCTGCCGAGGACATGGAGGTCCTGGGCCTCCTCCACCGCTGCTCCCTCACCACCCAACGCCTGGAGGAAGAACGCCTCATCTTCCGCCTCGGAACACTTCAACCCCAGGGCATCAATGTGGACTTCAACAGTTTCCTCATTTCCCCTCCCACCACCTTACCTCAGCTCCAACCTTCTAGCTCAGCACCATCCCCATGACCTGTCCTACCTGACAATCTCCCTTCCCACCTAACCGCCCCACCCTCCTCCCTGACCTATCACCTCCATCCCCACACCCATTGTACTCTTAGCTACCTTCTCCCCAGCCCCACCTCCTCCTCTACCTCCTGCCCCCCCCATTTATCTCTCCACCCTGGAGGCTTCCTGCCTCCATTCCTGATGACGGGCTTTTGGCCGAAACGTTAATGTTCCTGCTCCTCGGATGCTGCCTGACCTGCTGTGCATTTCCAGCACCACTCTGATCTAAATTCTAGTTTTCCAGCATCTGCAGTCCTCACTTTTGTAAAAACAATGACTGCAGATGCTGAAAATCAAATACTGGATGAGTGGTGCTGGAAGAGCACAGCAGTTCAGGCAGCATCCAACGAGCAGCGAAATCAACGTTTCGGGCAAAAGCCCTTCATCAGGAATAAAGGCAGTGAGCCTGAAGCGTGGAGAGATAAGCTAGAGGAGGGTGGGGGTGGGGAGAGAGTAGCATCGAGTACAGTGGGTGAGTGGGGGAGGAGATGAAGGTGATAGGTCAAGGAGGAGAGGGTGGAGTGGATAGGTGGAAAAGGAGATAGGCAGGTCGGACAAGTCAAGGAGACAGTAACTGAGCTGGAAGTTTGAAACTAGGATGAGGTGGGGGAAGGGGAAATGAGGAAGCTGTTGAAGTCCTTTTAAAGGTGGTCTGGAGTCCGTGTGGGATGAGTTGGTTACGGAGGCATGCACTGAGGAAGCAAATGTGGCTGTGGTACCAAGTTTGTTTCACAACATGGTTGAAGAGCTTCAGAGCAGAGAAAATGACCTGGGAGTTGCAGTGGGAGAGGGACTCCCTGAGATTCTTGTAGAGAGAGGAGGAAAACTTCTTCAAGGCAGGCATCCTTGAGTCCTCACTTTTGCCTATGCTCTAAGAGCCACTGTTCATACACCGGTCGCTCTCAGCATCTTTGGCCTCTGAGTTCTGGGTCATTGTTAAAACATCCATTGGCTGCTGAGTAACGTTTACCAAGACCTTACCCAAACATGCAACCAATGAATAAGTGAAAGCCACTCGGCCCTTTGAGCCAGCCTACTCCCCCACTCAATAAGATCATGGCTTCAATCCAATATTCCTGCACATCCCCAAATAATCTTTCATCCTGTTGGTCATCAAGAACCTATCTACCTCTGCTACAAACATACTTAAACATTCTGCCTTTTGAGGAAGAGAATTCCAAAGATTCACAACCCTTTCAGGGAAAAGAATGCTTCTTCATCTCTGTTTTAAATGGGCTCCCCCTTATTTTTAAACTATGACCCTAATTCTGTATTCGCCCACAAGAGGAAACATTCTTTTCATATCCACCTGGTCAGATCCCCGGGGTCTTCTATGTTGCAATGAAGTCACCTCTGACTAAATCTCCAGAAGATACGGACCCATCTTTCTCTCACAGTGTAATTCTAAAGAGGACTGGATACAGGGTAAAGCTCCCTCTACAATGTACCCATCACACACTCTCAGGATAGGGACAGCATGGGGTTAGATACAGAGTAAAGCTTCCTCTACAATGTCTCCATCAAACACTGTCACCATCAAATACTGTTTCCATCAAACACTCCCAGAACAGGGACAGCATGAGGTTAGATACAGAGTAAAGCTCCCTCTACACTGTTCCCATCAAACACTCCAAGGACAGGAGCAGCATGGGGTTAGATACAGAGTAAAGCTATCTTTACACTGGCCCCCATCAAAAACACTCAGGACAGGGACAGCACGGGGTTAGATACAGAGTAAAGCTCTGTCTACACTGTTCCCATCAAACACTCCAAGGACAGGAGCAGCATGGGGTTAGATACAGAGTAAAGCTCTCTTTACACTGGCCCCCATCAAAAACACTCAGGACAGGGACAGCACAGGGTTAGATACAGAGTAAAGCTTCCTCTACACTGTACCCATCAAGCACTCCCAGGACAGGGACAGCACGGGGTTAGATACAGAGTAAACCTCCCTCTACACTGCCCCCATCAAACATTCTCAGGACAGGCATAGCCTGGGGTTAGATACAGAGTAAAGCTCCCTCTACAATATCTCCATCAAACACTGTTCCCATCAAATACTGTTTCCATCAAACACTCCCAGAACAGGGACAGCATGAGGTTAGATACAGAGTAAAGCTCCCTCTACACTGTCCCCATCAAACACTCCCAGGACAGGGACAGCATGGGGTTAGGTACAGAGTAAAGCTCCCTCTACACTGTCCCCATCAAACACTCCCAGGGCAGGGACAGTATGGGGTTAGGTACAGTGGGGTTCTATCAGTTCTTACCTGAGCCATTGCTTGTTCCTGTTATTGGACATTCCTTACTTTCACCCTCAGTTATGTTTGCCACAACCGCTTTGTTCACCATCTTGCACCATCCCCTGCTTCACAAACACCGCCCCTCCCCCCACCTCCCCCCCCCCCCCCCCTCCCCCGCTTCCACTGTCCTGTTGCTCCCAAAATTCCTCCATCCTGTTCTATGTTGCTCCAAACACATTGAATTTGGCTGTGGATGATGAGATA
The DNA here is from genome assembly GCF_047496795.1 of Chiloscyllium punctatum. Classification (NCBI taxonomy): domain Eukaryota; kingdom Metazoa; phylum Chordata; class Chondrichthyes; order Orectolobiformes; family Hemiscylliidae; genus Chiloscyllium; species Chiloscyllium punctatum. The sequence goes on along the minus strand of NC_092767.1, from coordinate 80,036,221 downwards.
TGCCCTAGTTTCATTGTTTGCAAATCACTGTTGCTACTAGCCTCCTTTGTATCTTGTTAACTCCAGAGAACACTAGCTCCTGACAGTCTCTCATTGTGGGGACTCGGGTTTAAAATTGCCACACAGTCTCAGCTGCTCCTCAACATTGACCGGGATGAAAATAAATGGGTCCATTAGCTGCTGCAGCAAATTACTGCAGAGACAATTCCCCAAACTGAGGAGCATGGAACCAGTTTGGAATTACACAGACAGACAACCTAATGGCTTTGATTGAAATACTTCATCAACTTTATCAGATCTGGGACTCATGAGTTTACTGTTATTTAGAAATTGCCTGGAGCATAAACATTACAAAGTTTTTCTGAGAGATTTTCACAAGATGCTGGAATTACCCACCAACATCATCATAAGAAACAAATGCAATTGTGTATCAGATTTGGGGGCTGGGCCTGAAAATTTCTGTCTGAGCCAATTTGAGGAACAATGCACTGGCTGGAAATGTCTAAACAGGGAAATGGAATCGAAAAACAAAACCCTGCTGTTTTTTGATTCCCATTCTGGTGGTTATTATGCTCACGAAATGCATGTTGTGAACATGACTTGCATATTGTGATTGGAAATTAAGGTCACTATGACTATAGATTCAGAGGAATCAGTTTTATTATTTTAATATGACTATAATTAGAGTGAAAAAGGTTTGTTAATAAGTTCACTTATTTCAAAGTTAAGAATACCACAGTTAATTATCAACATTATTCTATCATCATGAACAGACTCCAGGCGAACTTTTCCCAGTTCATTACAGTACCAGATGTAATGTCCCAAAACATTAAACTCCGAGGTGAGGGGGAGTGAATTGGCCCCTCTTTCTTATTCTTCTTCCTTCCCATTGACCTCCTGCAGCCCCCAACCTTCCAGCTGGTTGCAAACAAGGTCAGTTTCAACAGGATCCCTTCCTTTGGGAATACTTTCCTCTCAGACTCAAAGGAATTAATTCAACCAGGCTCTGTTGGATTAATAAAATGAATGAGGTTATTAAATGCTAAACATGAGAATTAGTAACACACTCACACACACATGCACTCACACACACACACATACACTCACGCACACATACACTCACACACACACACATGCACTCATACACACACATACACTCACACACTCACACACACACATACACTCACACACACACACACACTCACACACACATGCACTCACACACACATACACACACACACACTCACACACACACACATACACTCACGCACACATACACTCACACACACACATGCACTCACACACATACACACACACAATCACACACACATACACACACACACTCACACACACACATGCACTCACACACATACACACACACACACTAACACACACATACACACTCACGCACACATACACTCACACACACACACATGCACTCATACACACACATACACTCACACACTCACACACACACATACACTCACACACACACACACACTCACACACACATGCACTCACACACACATACACACACACACACTCACACACACACACATACACTCACGCACACATACACTCACACACACACATGCACTCACACACATACACACACACAATCACACACACATACACACACACACTCACACACACACATGCACTCACACACATACACACACACACACTAACACACACATACACACTCACACACACATACACACACACACACACACATACATACACTCTCACACACACATGCACTCACACACATATACATATGAGATTCGAAGTAAAACTGGGTTGCAAAAGGATAGAAGGTTAAAAAACAGATATATCAATCATTCAGAACGTTTTGAGAACAGTCAATGGTTGAATGTTAGAATGGTAATTATCAGTGATATTAATATGCCTGGTAGCTAGTAGTTGAACAGACACATTTTGAGAATCTTAGTTTTTAGGCTGCTTGAAATTCCTTTCACCTGATTCCTTTTCTTAAACAGTTTGCAGCATTCAGTGAAAGAGAGTTTTCCTTTGACTGCAGCATAGGGGTAACACTGGTGTGTTTCTTAGATTGTGATCTTCACAACTTGCTGTTGCTCAGACCCAAAGGATGGTGCACACGAGAGCTTTCAGTCCCACTAGTCCACTCCAGTAGGTAAGAGGAGAGCACCAGCCTGCCACCCTTCCTGCCAATGAAACATTTCCTGTCATCTAACTCAACTGCAGGTAAGGGTGGATTAGCCATGGGAAATGCAGGATTACAGGGATAGGATGGCTCTGGGTGGGATGCTTTTCAGAGGACTGGTGTGGACTCTATGGGCAAACTGGCCAGCTTCCACACTGTAGGGATTCTGTGATTCTGAGAGGACATTCAATTATATCCATTGTTTCTGAGTCACAATGGGAGAGAGACAGGAAGTCAGAGAGGGAGGGACAGAGGTAGGGAGAGGATGGGAGAGGAAGAGATAAGGAGAGAGAGACATGGGAGGGAGGGGGAGAGAGAGTGGGAGGGAGGGGGAGAGATAGTAGGAAGGAAAGGGAGACAGAGAGTGTGGGAGAGAAGGGGAGAGAAAGTGGGATGGGGGAGAGATAGTAGGAAGGAAGGGGAGACAGAGAGTGTGGGAGAGAAGGGGAGACAGAGAGAGAGGGAGGGAGGGAAGGAGAGACAGAGAGTGAGGGGGAGAGAGTGGGAGGGAGGGGAGAGAGAGAGAGTGAGAGAGAGAGAAAGTAGGAGGGAAGGGGAGACAGAGAGGAGAGGGAGGGAAGGGGAGACAGAGAGAGAGGGAGGGAGAGGGAAGGAAAGAGAGAGAGACAAAGAGAGAATGAGGGAAGGTGAGAGCGAGTGAGGGAGAGAGGGAGCATGAGGGGGAGAGAGACAGTAAAAGAAGACAGGCAGACGGAGAATAATAGGAAGTACAAGAGATACAAAGTGACAGAGAGAACAACAGAGAGGTGGAAGATGTTCTGAACATGTTGTCCAAACACTCTCAGCTAAGTAAAATGGGAGTCGTATTCCATCAGAAACAGGTTAAAGGGATGCTCCAGAGATTACCAACTTCATTTTATGTTAATTGTGCCACAGATGTAACTTGTGTTGATGGGAAATAAAACTGAATACATTTTGGAGGCAATTAAAAAATAAGGTAATAAGAAATTAGAAATTAATTAGCTACCTGTAGCTGAAATGTGGCCATTGGGGGGTCTAAGTTGTTGGTGGTAATTAGGTAAGTGACTCATTCTTGTTGTTAGGGAAACTGCAGCTCCAGACATGTTTCTCAATGATGCTCGTGGAATTTAATGATGCACTTCTTTGTAAAACACTTATCTGTTTCTGCAAGTGAATAGGTCACTCCTCCCTCCTGATTTACAACCCCATTCTCCTTCCAAACCTGATTTTACTGAGCTCATCAAATGGGGCAAGTCATGAGCAGATGAAAAGCAGCCAAGGTGTTCTCAATTCCCAGGATGCATCAAACCCAAGCGACTTATCTGAGCTCAGCAGATTGCTGTTAATGGCTTCATTAAGAAGACAGTGAAGAAGATCACTAGCTCAGCATTCAGCTCAGGTTTCACTGAGTAAGTGGAAGATTCAAAGTGGGTTTTTGCCACTTGTTTCTTTATCAGAACTCATGAGCCATACAGCATCTAATACAAGAAAGTTAAAGATTATAAGTTGCTTATTCCTAAAGGAAATGCCATAATTGATTATAAATTGGGTGAAAAAATTGTTTTTCTGAAGCATGGATGAATTGAAAGTAATCAAAACTTAATTGAGGATAAAAATAATCATCATTACTCTTCTCTTTCTAATCTTCCTATTTTTCAATTTATGCCTCATGTATTTACTTGTTCCTGTGTGGGGATGCTTGGCACAGGTTCCGCACATGCAGCTCATCTATCCATGAGTTTGGTATTGGAACTTGGAACTCAGAATATAAGACATTCCTCTCAATCTTGCCCTTGGCCAATACTGCCTAAAGTATTGCCACTGTCTGGTGTATTGCCACTCTCTGGTGTATTGCCACTGCCTGGTGTATGCCACTCTCTGGTGTATTGTCACTGCCTGGTGTATTGTCACTCTCTGGTGTATTGCCACTCTCTGGTGTATGCCACTCTCTGGTGTATTGCCACTGTCTGATGCTGGGCTTGTTTTTGATGGTTACCGTATGAGGAAGCTTTAGCTGTGATGCCCTTCTTGGTCAAACAGCCCACCAAAAACATAGTATTGGCTCCCATGTGGAGATCCAATCACTGTGATTTGTAACCTGCTGCCTGGAAGCAGATCCAATCAGAATGTTCAAAAGGGAATTGGGTAAGAAAAAAACTTGAAATAAATTGTTTAATGTGATGAAGAAAGAGTTAGGAGTGGGGCCGATTGAAGAACACTCTGAAAAAGCCAGCACAGACATGGGGAAGGGGTGCTGAATGGCCTCCATCTGTGCAATAAATGTTTATGATTCTTTTAATGTAGGAGGTGTTAATTTGGCACTGACTGGCTTCCTGGAAAAAGTGAGGACTGCAGATGCTGGAGATCAGAGCTGAAAAATGTGTTGCTGGAAAAGTGCAGCAGGTCAGGCAGCATCCAAGGAGCAGGAGAATCGACGTTTCGGGCATAAGCCCTTCTTCAGGAATGAGGAGGGTGTGCCAAGCAGGCTAAGATAAAAGGTATGGAGGAGGGACTTGGGGGAGGGGCGTTGGGAATGCGATAGGTGGAAGGAGGTTAAGGTGAGGGTGATAGGCCGGAGAGGGGGTGGGGCGGAGAGGTCGGGAAGAAGATTGCAGGTCAAGAAGGCAGTGCTGAGTCTGAGGGTTGGGACTGAGAAAAGGTGGAGGGAGGGGAAATGAGGAAGCTGGAGAAATCTGCATTCATTCCCTTGTGGTTGGAGGGTTCCTAGGTGGAAGATGAGGCACTCTTCCTCCAGCCGTCATGTTTCCGAGGGTTGGGACTCTCTGGTGTATTGCCATGCCTGGAGGAAGAGCGCCTCATCTTCCGCCTAGGAACCCTCCAACCACAAGGGATGAATACAGATTTCTCCAGCTTCCTCATTTCCCCTCCCCCCACCTTATATCAGTCCCAACCCTCGGACTCAGCACCGCCTTCTTGACCTGCAATCTTCTTCCCGACCTCTCCGCCCCCACCCCCTCTCCGGCCTATCACCCTCACCTTAACCTCCTTCCACCTATCGCATTCCCAACGCCCCTCCCCCAAGTCCCTCCTCCATACCTTTTATCTCAGACCACTTGGCACACCCTCCTCATTCCTGAAGAAGGGCTTATGCCCAAAACATCGATTCTACTGCTCTTTGGATGCTGCCTGACTGACTGGCTTCCTGGTTGGAATTGTTCATAGAATCTTCATAGAATCTCTACAGTATGGAAGCAGGCCATTTGGCCCATCAAGTCCACACCAGTTCTCTGAAAAGCATCCCACCCAGACCCATCCCACCCCTTGATACTCTGCAGTTTGCATAGCTAATCCACCTAACCCTGAGACTGTGGGAGGAAGCTGGAACACCTGGAGGAAACCCACACAGACATGGGGAGAATGTACAAACTTCATAAGGTAGTCACCCAAGGATGGAATTGAATCCGGATCCCTGGTGCTGTGAGGCAGCCACTGCAGAACCACTGAGCCATCATGCCCCTCGGTCCCTACTAAACCAGGCTGTCCCTCTGCATAGACATACAATCTTTGGGGATCAAGCCAAAGTGAAATGTTGTGTCAGTTTTCACATATCTCAATATGCAGCTCTCAAAGAACAATGTCGATTTGTGTTTAGGATAATTGCCTGATGAGACTTTTGCACTAAAAGAAACTCCAAAACCTCCAGCCCATCAGAATTCACACAAAGTGAACTGGTCGGAAGCATTAGTGTAGAGTGAGTTGAACTACCTGAACTTTGAGCCATCTCTCTGGGCCGGGGAAAGCCCATATGTCCCATTGTTCTGTTTCAACATTCCAGCATGGTTCATCGAGACAAGAAACTGAATGGATGGTGTCTTTCAGCTTTAATGTGATTATAACTCTCACCAGCTGAAAACTCAGGAAACATTGTGAAATGGATGAAATATAATTGCTGTATTTGTGGGCCATTGACAAGTGTGTTCCATAAATATGTAATAAACACTAAAATTACTGAAGCTGAACCCTTCAATTGACTCGATGTGTTCAGTGATTTATTGCATTAGCTGAAAGCTTGCAATCCCAGCACTGGGAGACTTTTCGAAATGTTCAGATAGACCTTGCTAATGCACCAGGTATCAGCAAGACAAAATGGAACAGATTCAGCTTTGGTTAATGAGGAAGCTTCATGCTGTCATGTTAATGAGATGTTGGAAAGCTAATCCATCAGTTTATGGTTTCAAGTTTCAGCTATTATCTTTTGATGGAAAAGCAGAAAGACTGATTGGAAGATTCACACCCTTTTAGGATCACATGTTGATGAGAATAGGTTGTGAATATTCCTTTGCCAGTGTCTCTCTGCTTGAGTATGGCTCCGATTGAAGTATTAACAATTTCTTCCACATTTCAGTAAATTCATTAACCCAGCTTCACTCATGGGAATCCAGGAAATTTAGCCAAAGAATTCTGCTCACACTGGGATCATTTATACTTCATCGTTTCAGATTTCATGACTCATGGTTTGAATGATGCTGGGGAGAGGTGGGAAATAGATTCATATAAATATTTTACTTGCCAAAAGTGTGTGAAAGGTCAACTGCAGAACACAATGGAACTTGAAACGAGAATGTCTCCCAGACAGAGGTGGAGACTGGCTGCTCACATCCTTGCTCTATCTGCTCAGACTTCCTTTTCTAATATCATCTGGGTTTTGGAGTCAAGGTTGATTCACATGTACCTGTGTCAGGGTGATTGTGGCCATTGGGAGGGTCACAGGATGTGTGGCTGTGACTGGGGAGGTGGCGGAGATTGGGGTTTTCTGAGCAGACTCCCTATCTCTGTCCTATTCCACCATTTTCCCACTGATGCTTCACCCAGGGTTCCATTCACCAAGACTCCAACAGCACAGAAGAAACCCTTCAGCCTATCAACCCTACTGACCAATCAACGCTAATTCCACTTGCCAGCACCTGGCCTATAACTGCGAACATTATGACATTTCAAGTACATATCCATATAATTCTCAATGTTTATCAGGTCAGTCAGCTCTGCTGCTCTCCCAAGAGCATCCTGTTTCTGAGGCAGACATTGTGAGGAGACCATTCCCTGTCCACCAGCATGCACTGAGTATTCCTGCTGCGGGAATTCAAATGTGTCCAATGGCCTGGGGCCATCATGGCAACTGGGGGAAAAGGAGCTTTCCCAATCATTTGGAAAAATTGATACCACCACAAATGATTTTTGTGCTATTCTGGGGTTGTTCTCCTGAATGGTCTCTAAGGCTCACAATATTTACATTGTTTCCTGGTGAAGGGCCTTTGACCGAAACGTTAACTCACCTGCTCCTCGGATGCTGCCTGACCAGCTGTGCTTTTCCAGCACCACACACTCCCCTCTTAATCTCCAGCATCTGTTGTCCTCACTTTCACCATCGTTAAAAATCACACAATGCCAGGTTATGGTCCAACAGGTTTATTTGGAAGCACTAGCTTTCGGAGAACTGCTACTTCAATGGATAGCTGTGATGAAAGAGCAGCGCTCCAAAAGATAGTGCTTCAAAATAAACCTGTTGGATTATAACCTGGCATTGTGTGATTTTTAACTTTGTACACACCAGTCCAACACCAGCTCCACCAAATCATGAATATTTTCATCGAACTGGGCAGAGCTTAGAGAGTTCTGCAGCCTCTGATGTTGAATCTCTATTGCTGTCTGTCTCCCTTACTTTCTTTGTCTCCCTCCCTCTTCCACTCTCTCTTGCTCACTTGTGAGCTTCACCATGTTTGCCACAACCTGATCACTGTGTGTGTTTGTCATGATGCAGAGTGTCCCCCCAGTCATGTGACACATCCCCTCCCCTCCCCCCCCCCCCCCCCCCCCCCCCACGCCCCCGGGATGAGTAACCCCTTAACTTTCCCTGCACCCCACATTCTGAGGGAGCCTTGCAGAGTAAGTGGGAGACTGAAGACATGAGTCAGAACATATAATGTGAGAGGTGAGTTCTGAAGAAGGGTCACTGGAACACTAACTCTGCTTTCTCTCTTCAAATGCTGCCAGACCTGCTGAGTTATTCCAGCGATTTCTGATTTTGTTTCTAATTTCCAGCAACTACAGTTCTTTGTTTTTTTTGGTAAGGTGAAAGGGTTCTGACTGAGTCGGCCCATTGGCTACTGAGATCTGAGCAACATGAGTGAGCGATGTGTGCCATCTGTCTACTTTACTCTGTCACCTCCACTCTGTCATTGGCCATTCATGTGGTGACCGTTGTTGTCTTGTTGTCCTCTCTGCTGTCAGGGTAACAATAACACAATGATCACCCACAATTCTCTGACTTCTCTGGGGTTGTAACTTCCCAAAGAATTGAGCTGGGGCAAGATGATGGTAGGACGACATTGGTGGAGGGTCACTAGGAGAGATGGGTATGACAAGGCAATAGGATGAGGTCAGTGTCAATGATGAAGGGCTCTTGCCCAAAACGTTGACTCTCCTGCTCCTCGGATGCTGCCTGACCTGCTATGCTTTTCCAGCGTCACACTCTCGACTAAGTGTCAACAATGGCAGATCAGGGGAAGATAGGAAGGGACAGGGTAGGATCCACCTACAAGGTTTTGCTGGTGTACAGGGCGCTGTGCACAACAAGGCTTGGGGCGACAGAGGGACAGTGCTTGACCTTGAAAGTGCCCACCCCTCACTTTTACTCGCTCTATCTAGTCATTAAACCTCTTGCTGGTTTGAATCCTGCACCACTTTTCTGCTGCTGTGCTCCTTGGTCACTTACAGCCTGTTTACTCCACAGTCAATGTCAACTTCCTGTTGGTCTTCCAGACCACTCGATCACATTGAGGGCTGTATTGAACAGCACAAGCCAGTCTTGTGTTTCCATCTTTGACATTCTTGTTATGACATCTCTATGATGCCTCAGTTCTGACCATCACAGGTTTACTTTAAATATTTAAATATTGGAACCAAACCAGATTTTCATTAAACCTAACCCTGCTAATCTTTCAGGAATTCAGACTCAGGGCACCAGAAACTGTTATGTTTCTGATGTGCTACCTTCCTTCCTTCTCTATTCATGTTTCTGAAAGTTAAAATTCAGCTATTGCCATCAACATAACTATCTTGTCATTTACACTCATGCCTTTTCTGATTTGATGTAATTTATTATTGTCACATGTATGTAGTTACAGTAAAATGTTTTGTTTTGCGTGCAGTACAGGCAGTTCATACCATACAAAGTGCATTCAGGCGATAGGACAGAGTGCGGAATACAATGATAAACCTGTAGAAAATGTGCATAAAAAACAAGATCAATATTAGATTTGAAAATTGAGAGGTCCAGTCAGCAGTCTAATAACAGCAGGAAGTTGCTGTTCTTAAATCTGTTGATATGTGCATTTAGACTTTTGTATCTCCTGCCTGACAGAATAGGTTGGAAGAGATTATAACCGGGATGGGAGAGATCTTTGATGATGTTGACTGCTTTCCCAAGGCAGCAGAAAGTATGGATGGAGCCAATGGGTGGAAGGTTAGGTCGCATGATGGACTGGGCTGTGTTCACAATTCTCTATAGTTTCTTACGTGCCTGGGCACAGCAGTTGCCAAACCACACTGTGATCCATTCAAATAAAATGTTTTCTATGGTCCATCTATAAAAATTGGTAAGAGTCCTTATGGATATTCCAAATTTCCTTAGCCTCCTGAGGAAGTGGAGGTGTCATTGTGCTTTCTTGACCTTTCGATTTTGAAGTAGTGGCATGTGGATTTTGGTCAACATGGATGAGGAGTTTAATAATTAACTTTTTGGTCTATTTAGAATCATGGTCTAAGGCCAGAATGTGTCAGAGAGCAGGCAATTGGGAAGCAATAGACAATAGACAATGGACAATAGGTGCAGGAGTAGGCCATTCTGCCCTTCGAGCCTGTACCACCATTCATTATGATCATGGCTGATCATCCTCAATCAGTATCCTGTTCCTCCCTTATCTCCATAACCCTTGATTCTACTATCCTTGAGAGCTCTATCCAACTCTTTCTTAAATGAATCCAGAGACTGGGCCTCCACTGCCTTCTGGGGCAGAGCATTCCACACACCCACCACTCTCCGGGTGAAGAAGTTTCTCCTCATCTCTGTCCTAAATGGTCTACCCCTTATTTTTAAGCTGTGTCCTCTGGTTCGGGACTCACCCATCAGCGGAAACATGTTCCCTGCCTCCAATCCTTTAATCCTGCAGTGATCATGTGAGTTTGTGTTGTGAAAGTTTTATCATCAGAGAGAGCAAACACTTGCATAGAACATAGAACATTACAGCACAGTACAGGCCCTTCAGCCCTTGATGTTGTGCCAACCTATGGAACCAATCTGAAGGCCATCTATTCCATTCTTGTCACTTGCTTTTGGTTTTGGAGAATCAAGAATTGATAGTATTGCATAAGAAAAACCCACAGGATGGAAAGCTTTGTTGGCAGTTCATGGAAGAAGCAGCTGGGGTTCGATAGTAGAAGAGTTTCTCCCGCAGAAGGAGTTAATTTAGACCAGGAGTGTTTGGTCAAAACCCTGAAAAGAGGCGATTTGAAGCTGAAAAGGTCTAAACTCAGCTGTATGAATGATCAAAGAACAGGCTATCAAACTCTCAAGCCCAGGAATTGAAATAAACTATTCAATCAAGCCTGTAGTCACAATTCAAAGTTTGGGAGAAGATTTGTAGCTCGGGTGCTTGTTGTTGTGGTTCTGTTCGCCGAGCTGGGAATTTGTGTTGCAGACGTTTCGTCCCCTGTCTAGGTGACATCCTCAGTGCTTGGGAGCCTCCTGTGAAGCGCTTCTGTGATCTTTCCTCCGGCATTTGTAGTGGTGGAACCATGGCAAATGCCGAAGGAAAGATCACAGAAGCGCTTCACAGGAGGCTCCCAAGCACTGAGGATGTCACCTAGACAGGGGACGAAACGTCTGCAACACAAATTCCCAGCTCGGCGAACAGAACCACAACACTGTAGTCACAATATTGAAGGGAACACTCCTGGTATTTGAGGAGTGTAAAGGGATGGTGTGGGATAAATGGAATTTCATTTTGCTGTCTGTTTTGAAATCTTTCAAACTATATAATTCACTTGCTTTGTTTTGTTTTATCTTCAGTCCTTTTATGTAATAACCTTCCATTTTATTTTTAAAACTAAATCTGCAGCCTTTCAGTGAAGTATCGCAGTGTTAAATAAAAAAAGAAAACAAAATCTGATCTATCAAGTTGATTTCAATCTGGGATCTGACTTGTCCAGTAACGGCATCACCTTTGGTTTTGTTAGTTCCAAAAATCAGTGTCATGTTTTCCGGTTTCCAATAACTGGTGGTTTGTGATTGAGATAGTTCACTGTTACCAATCCTTCTTTCCCTCTGCTAGATCTAGGCACCAGGCTAGTTAATCAGGAGTAGAAGTTAGATCACTCTAGAGTATAGGAGAAAGTGAGGACTGCAGATGCTGGAGATCAGAGTCAAAAAGTATGGTGCTCTTGATGACGTCAACTCTCCTGCTCCTTGGATGCTGCCTGACTGGCTGTGCTTTTCCAGTACCAAACGTTTTGAGACTCTAGCATCTTAACAAGAAGAGGAACTCGTTCTACAAAATAGTTTAGTTTATAGTTTATTGTATGATAACTAAGGTACAATTCACACTAACAAGTCAGACATAATTACAGGCATTAGGACCCAGATATGTTGCATCTCTCTTCATCACAATTTCACACAGAGCTGTCTGTTTCTGCATGCAGAGACTGTGACATCATCAGATTGGGTGGAGCTAATGCAACTTCAACATTAACTCTTTCAGAACCATTTCCTGAAATAACAGAGAGCAATACTGCCTTACTCAAACAAAAGTGTAACTTACATATATTTAGGATCTAGTATGTCAGAAAATCATAGGACCATAGAATTGCCAATGTGGAAGCAGGCCATTCAGTCCATCAAGTCCTACACTGACCCTCTGAAGACATCCTATCCAGATCCATATCCCCACTATACCTTTGTAATCCTGCATTTTCCATGGTTAATCCACCTAGCCTGCACACTCCTGAACACTATGGACAATTTAGCTCGGCCAATCCAAAGGTGGGAAGATCCAAGAGAACGTGCCAACTCCACACATTGACAGTCACCCAAGGGTGGGCTGCCCCAAAGCACTTTACAGGAGCATTGTCAGATACAATTTGACACCAAAAATGACACGAGGAGATATTTGGGCAGCTGGCTGAAGGAAAAACGATCAAAGAGCCCTAAATTAAGGAAACTCTTAAAGAGGGTGAGGCAGAGACAGGGAAGTTCAGCGGGAGAAATTCCAGAGCTGAGAGTCAAGGGCAGCTGAAGGCATGGACACTAAAACCAAATACAATCAAGTGAATACACTTAGAGAAGCACAGAGATCTCACACAGCTCTGGGGCCAGGATGCTCCTTTTGATCTGAGTAGTCAAGGACATGGAAGGATTTGAAAGCACGCGTGAGAATTTTAAAATTGAGATGTTATTTCACAGGGTGATTGGATGAGTCAGCAATCACAGTGGTGATATGTAAATAGTACTTTGGCAAAAACTTACATGGAGTGTTCATGATTTAAAACTCTGCAGGTGAATTTATACCAGGAATTAATTCAGAGGTGTGCAGCATTGCTGAGATCCTAATGTATCCCATAGTATTCATGACGCCATGTGTAGAGAGTACATGCAAGAGATGGAGAGAGAGACTGAAGTAACAGTGAACTAAGTGATGGCCAAGTCTGGTGAATTAAGTTGTTTTGAAGCAGAACTCATTACCATTTGGTTAATTAGGGACAAAATCACAGAAATGTTTCCTTGTCCTCATCACTATCCACTGACACCTATTGAAGAAAGCAGGATATGAGTGGGTTCACTGAGGGCAGAATCAGAGTTGGACTCTTTCAAATAAGATAAATAGACAAAAAAAACCCCAGAAATTGCTGGAAAAGCTCAGCAGATTGCCATTGCTGACTCAACACGTCTGGCAGCATTTGTGGAGAGATATCAGATCTGCTGAGCTTTTCTAGCAACTTCTATTTTTGTTTTTGATTTCCAGCCTCCACAGTTTTTTGAGTTTTTATTTAGATAAACAGACAAACAGATTCACAAGCAGAATAATCAGCTGACCAAGGGAGGGGAGACAAGACAATGTTCAAGGAACTGTACCCAGTGATTGGGAATGTACTGGGATAGGGGAATCCAATAAAATAAAAACAGGTTATACCAACTGTAGCACCACATTTATTAATGGAACAATCAGCCCTCATCAGATTCTCTGCTGTCCTGGAACCTATATAAGGTGACTTTATATTAGAAACCTCTCAAGTGATTTATATGTCTGTTTGCCTTGCTTTAATGTCCTCAATAAAGGAATTCAGGGTAATTTGGGAATAATTTTGGTTAGAGTTGGAATGTGTTTAATAATCCTGCTTTAAGGAGAAATCTGTGTAAGGGAAACAAGTGAGTTGGATTAATCTATTAATGTCGAGAGTGTGGGGCTGGAAAAGTACAGTACTGGATTAGTGGTGCTGGAAGAGCACAGCAGTTCAGGCAGCATCCAACGAGCAGCGAAATCAACGTTTCGGGCAAAAGCCCTTTATTCCTGATGAAGGGCTTTTGCCCGAAACGTTGATTTTGCTGCTCGTTGGATGCTGCCTGAACTGCTGTGCTCTTCCAGCACCACTAATCCAGTATTTGATTTTCAGCATCTGCAGTCATTGTTTTTACCTTGGAAAAGTACAGGTCAGGCAGCATTCGAGGAGCAGGAGAATCAATGTTTCAGGCAAAAGCCCTTCATCAGGAAGAACAGCAAGTGGTTTGGTCTAGGAACACATTACTGCAGATGCTGGAATCTGTACTGAAAAAAAAAATGCTGGAGATCACAGTGGGTCAGGCAGCATCCATAGGGAGTGAGCAAACTAACATTTTGAATATAAATGACTCTTCATCAGAGCTTGAAATGAAATCTTTTGGAATTCAGTGGCTGATGGGAAGTGGAAACATGGAAGCAAATGGAAAGAAATTTAAGGAAATACTAACTCCCTATATAACTTATAAAAAGATCAGCACTATCTTCATATAATAAAAAACACATTTATGGTTTTGCAAACTCTGGAATTCTGTATAATGATAATATGGAGAATGGAGCAAACGTAAGAGAAAGGAATTTGGAACGATCAATCACAATGGCTCAGTGGTTAGCACTGCTGCCTCGCAGCACCATGGACCCAGGTTCGATTCCATTCTCGGGTAACTATCTGAGTGGAGCTTGCACATTCTCCCCGTGTCTGTGTGGGTTTCCTCTGGGTGCTCCAGTTTCCTCCCACAGTCCAAAGATGTGCTGGTTAGGTGGATTGACTGTGCTAAATTGCCTAGGCAGGAGTGGGTACTGCAGATGCTGGAGATCAGAGTCAAGGTTAGAGTGGTGCTGGAAAAGCACAGCAGGTCAGGTAGCATCATAGTGTTACAGGGATGTGTGGGTTAGCCATGGGAAATGCAGGGTTACAGGGATGAATGGGTAGATGCTCTCTGGAGGTCTGTTGCAGACATGATGGGCCAAATAGCCTCTTATCTGCACTGTAGAGATTCTGTGAACCACATTGCAATTGAATAGCAGAGTAGATTGGAGGTTGTTATGAATGACCTCTTCATCTTCCTGTCTGATTACAGCTCAAGTTTGCTGGTTCATTAGGGAGCCCATTGCACATGCATTAAGTAGAGGACACAAGGTAATAAAAAGGATTCGTTTAGGTTGGAAGTAATAAATGCTATATTGCAAATAAGATGTTAAGCATTCATTGTCTTTTTCAAGACATCCTGAAAGTGTTACTAAATGCCTGTTGTTCTGTTTTCCCAGCTTTCTGATCTGATTGATCATGGAGAGGCTCCTCTTCTCTCTGCTCCTGCTCAGTTTGACTGTCAAGGCTCAGCTTTGTCCAAAGCGTTGCA